>NW_024803003.1:0-15975 GCF_019175285.1 Sceloporus undulatus | reverse complement strand
AGGACATGCGAAAAAAATTGACGATGTTTTAAAAAATGTTACTCTAATGCATGTTTCTGTAGAAGGCTCAAAAATGGAGGACAGTTTGTTGGCATTATTCCTGACAATGGCAGAAATGAACTTCCCTTGTCTTGTTCTTGCCCCCCTCCCCTCCCCCCCCCATTCCAAACACACATTTCAGCATTGAAACATGGCTTTATTGAAGCAGGGCAATCTCTTGCATCTTTCAAGGCTTATTGCATAGCAAAACCCTTGGGTTTCCACCTGAACATGGGTTCACATGGCTGTGCAATTCGAACAGGTCAAGCGTTGTTAAACAAAAGTGATTAGCCGTTGCGGTTTCTTGCACCAATCTAACTTCTCTCAGAGTGTGTACTACTTAGATATAGAACATACAGTTGGAAGAGACGCCCCAAGAAGGGCCTGATCCAGGCCAACCCCCTTCTGGCCTGCAGGAGATCAAATCAAAGCATCCCAATTGACAGATGGCCATCCAGGGCTCTGCTTAAAAAGACCTCCCAGGAGAGAGACTCCCACTGCACCCGAGGAAGGGGTTTGTTCCCTGTTCGAACAGCCCTTAACCTCAGGAAGTTTCCTCCGAATGTTGAGGTGCAACCTCTTTTCCTGGAGCTTGCTTCATTCGTCCAGGTCTTATTCTCTGCAACAACAGAAACAAGCTTGCTCCATCTTCAGTATTACAATACCATTCAGGGTCTCTCAAAAAAGTGTTTGTGCCTTTAACATCTATATAGCTACTGTAATTATTTGAAGGCTTTGGTAATTAGACATATATTAACAGGATATTCATAGAATCATAGAATCGTAGAGTTGGAAGAGACACTAGGCCATCCAGTCCAACACCCCCTTCTGCCATTGCAGGAATACGGATCAAAGCATCCCTATTGACAGATGCCATCCAGCCTCTGTTTTAAAGACCAGACCTACAAGGAGGGAGACTCCACAACTCCGAGGAAGGGGGTTTGTTCCCCTGTCGAACAGCCCGTACGCTCAGGAAGGTCCCCCCGCCTGAATGTTGGCGGGAATTCTTTGCCTGGAGCTTGCAATCCACTGCTGCTCCGGGTCCGAGTCCCTCTGGAGCAGCAGGAAACAAACTGGCTCCCTCCTCATAGGGCATCTCCTTCAAGTATTTAAAGAGGGCTACATATCGCCTCGTAACCTTCTCTTCTCAGGCTAAACATACCCAGTTCCCGAAAATCTTTCCTCATAGGGCGTCATGGTTGCCCAGACCCGTCACAAGTTTGGTCGCCCTCCTTGACCATGGATTTCCAGTTTACTCCTACATCCTTGTTAAATTGTGGTGCCCAGAACTGGAACATATTCCATGTTGGGGCCTGACCAGAGAAGAATAAATGGAACTATTCTCTGGATCTAGACACTATACTTCTATTAATGCAGCCGAGAATCGCATTGGTCTCTTAAGGGGCTGTGCATCGCACTGTGTGACGCATGTTCAACTTGTGGTCTCCTTGGACTCCGAGACGCCCTTTTATTTACACATCTAAGTATCCTTAATCCAGTGCACACTCCCCAGAAGAATCCTATCTTTGTGCATTTCAGTTTCCGCCTTTCAGTGCAGTACCTTACTTACATTTCTTCTTCGCCGTGGTGAGTTCATTTAGTAGCTTTGGGGGGCCAGCGTTCTAGTCGATTGAGTCATTCTGAATTTTGATCCTGTCCGTTGGAGTATTAGCCTATTCCTCCTCATTTGGCGTCAGCTGCAAATATTGGATGCAACTGGGCCCAAGGGCAGAGCCCGGTGACTCCCTGTGTCCCGCCTCACGGCCATTAAGTGTGGCCTGAGCTTCTGGTAAGCCTTTCTCAAGGAAGAGGGTTGGAGGAGGAGGCCTTTGCTGGAAGTGGGGCCTGAGGAGGTGGGAGGGCGGTCAGGTTTTCCCCAGGATCCTCCTGGAGAAGGCAGGTTTCAGCCTCCAGCGAAGCCCAGCTTAAGAGGGGAGAATTGGGGGCTTCCTTGGTCAGGACGTCGGTTTCTAAAAGGAACGGCCTGGTGCTCTGATCCCGCTGGGCAAAGAAGGAGGGACAGGGAGGGGGTCCTTGGCCAGGTTCAACATGCCCATGGAAAGTGGGAGGCACAAGGAACAAGGCCAGTGCCACAATGCGCAAGGAAGACCCACCACACTGCCGTTGGCATGAAATCCTAGAAGCCTAGAGTTTGGGAGGAAGAACCCCAAGAAGGCCCTGATGGAAAGACCCCAGGCAAACCCCGCCACCAACAAATCCACAAACCAGCAACTTGGCTTAAAAAGAGCAGTGAAGTGTATTGAGATACAAGGTAATGTGAATTGGACAGAACTTTTCAGTGAAACTAAAAGCCAAGCCTCCAGCACTAAGTTAAAGCAACCTTTTCCTCTACATCGCCTCCTCCTCATTGCGTCCTCCAGGCCACTAACCAACCTGACCTTGAGAAGCCTCGCAGATGTCTCCAACAAATTAAACAATGCATTTCCAAGCCTCTGTTACAACATTCCAAAGCACCAGCCTAGCTAGCACCACCCATCCCCCAACTAGGCAGGCAGGACTACAGATAAAGGCAATTACATAAACAATATGACAGTAACTAAGTGGAGGTGAATATTGATTAGTGATTGCTTTGGAGTTCTGACACTGATCCATCCAATCCATTCTTCTTTCTTCTGCCCATGCAGGAACTCCGGAACTCTTCCGCAAAGCATCCCCGGTTTTGGACAGAATGGCCAGCCAGCCCTCTGCTTAAAGACCTCTAATGAAGGAGACGCCACGACACTCCGAGGACGCCTGTTCCACTGCGAACAAGCCCCTTACTCTCAGGAAGTTCCTCCTCATGGTTGAGGTAGAATCTCCCCTATAAGGTAAAAAACCACTGCTCTGGAGTCCGCTAAGTTTCTGGAAGCATTCAGAAAAGCAAGCTTGTTCCATCCTCTCAATAATGACACCCCTTTCAAATATTTAAAAACATGATATCATTCCCACTTAGCCTTTTATTTTCTAGGCTAAACGCCCCAGCTCCCTGGTCGTTTTCTCATAGGGGCTTCATGGTTCCAGATCCAGACCCTTTGCCATTTCAGTCATTACCACCCTACCTTTGGACACATGCTCCAGTTTCTCAATGTCCTTTTTGAATTGTGGGGCCCAGAAACTAGACACAATATTTTCCAGGTGGGGCATGACCAAAGCCAAATAGATGGCACTATCACTTCTTTAACACGAGACTTTTATTGATGCAGACTAAAATCGCATTGGCTTGTTAGCTGCCGCATCGAAACTGTTGACCCATCATGTTCAACTTATGGTCTACGTGGACTCTAGACCCATTTCACATGTGTAAGTCTCTTGTTCACCCCAGGTGTCCCCCAGAATCCTATAGCTGTGCATATTCATGGTGTCTGCCTAAGTGCATTACATTACATTTCTTTCCTTTCTTTCTTTCCCGTGTTGAAATTTTCATTTTCTAGCTGGGCCCAAGCTTTCGTCTGGTCTATTCAAGGTCAGTTTTTGGAATCTTCGCCTGTCCGCCGGAGCAGTAGCGATCCCTCCTATTTGCTGTTAGGAGCCCTTGTGGTCTCTCCAACTCTAAGAGTCTAGATTCTAAGCCGAAAGCGGGGGAGATGGAGAATGAATACTGGTGAGAAAGAGAGGGGATGGTCTTATATGCGCGCTTTCGGCTAGGGATGGATAGCCTCTTCAACCACCATCTTTGAGGGGGAGAGAGGCCTGTTATGTTTTATTTTGACTTTGTAGATTGTATTTAGTTCCTGTGGTACACCGCGTTGGATTAATTGGAAAAGTGGTATATAAGAAACATTATTATGATTATTATTATTATTATTATTATTAGACAGGCTGGGGGTTTTAAGTTAGCGCTGCTTCGCGGGGAGGGGTCAGTCTCAGCTTAAGACGCTGAATGATGTGGAATTGCTGAGTACTGGAGCTATCAGTCAAGTTCTGTTTATTCTACAATGAAGCTGACGTTTGATTGTCTGGGATTCTGGTCCCTCATTATCTGAGACTGTGTTCTTATTGAGGGAATTGCTGAAAAGGACTGAGAGAGAGGGAGGGAAGGGATGTTGTGTATATAGATTACATTGGAGTGGTTGTATGTCTCTCTCCTCTCTCTCTCCCTTCTCCATCCACTCTTCTCTCCTCTCGTCTCCGCCCTCTCTCTCCCATCCTCTCCTCATCTCTCATCATTTAAACAATGACAGAGTCCAGATTACCAAAAGGGGGCAAATTCAGGATTGCTACCGGAATTTAGGCTGCTTCGTTGTATATTTTTGCCAGGGAAGTGCTGAAAATGGAAGTATTACCCAAAGGAATCATTGGAGATACGGGCCCATCAGAAAAACACTAGGCAAGTCTTCCTGAATCATCATTCATTCCTATGAGCAAAGGATCCCCTAGGATTCTTTAGGGGGCAAGGATTCGCTTCTGTTCTTTAATGGCAAGTTAAGTCTCCGGTGATTCTTTTGAGCAGTTTTCCCCTGTCATTTTTTAGGGGCAAGTATTTTCCTAGGCTTCTTTATTGGCAAATAGTCCCCCGTCATAGGCCATGACACAGACAGCCAAAATAAAGCTGCTTCTAGTCACTTGGAGGTATGTGTCCTCCAAAGTGATGCATGTGTCTAAAAGTCCAGAAATGTGGCACCAAAGCCCATGCTCCAGTCCTAGGACAGGAGTGGCAGCTTTGGTGCATTTTCGCATACTCTTATGACCATGCATCATTGAACATCCAGACCTCCAAAGTGACCCAGGCACTTTATTTGGGCCTGTCGGTATATGGCCATAGACTCATAAGAATCATTGAGTGAAAGAGACCGTAAGGGCATCCTGTCCCACCCCATTCTGGCCGTGCAGGAACTCTCAATCAAAGAGTCCCTATTGACAGAGATAGGCCATCCGCCTCTGTTTAAAGACCTCCAAAGAAAGGAGACTCATTCCATCCACGGTTTTTGAACAACCTGACTCAGAAAGTTTCCTCCTAATGTGGAGTTGGGAATGTCTTTTCCTGGAGCGTGTATCCTTATCCATTGTCTCCTCTTTCTCTGGAGCAGCAGAAAACAAGCTTGCTCCCTCCCTTCAAGATGACACCCTTCAAATATGTTAAACAGGGCTAAATCATAAATCACCGTCTTAACCGTCTCTTCTCCAGGCTAAACATCCCCAGCTCCCTAAGTCGTTTCTCATAGGGCATGGTTTTCCAGACCTTTTCCCATTTTAGTTCCCCCTTTGGACACGGGCTTCCAGTTTCTCAATGTCCTTTTTAAATTTTGGTGCCTAGAAGGGGACACAATATTATTCCGGTGGGGCCTGACCAGCAGAATACAGTGGCACGATTACTTGTCCTTGATCTAGACACTATACTTTTATTGATGCGCCTAAAATAAAGCATTGGTCTGTTGTTACTGCCTCATCGCACGGTTGACTCTGTTCAACTTGTGGTCGACTATGGGACTATCCCAATCCCTTTCAAACAAATAAGTCTCTTGTTCAGCCAGGTGTCACCCATAATCCTATAAGCCGGGGGCATTGTCATTTTGTCTGCCCGAAGTGCAGTACCTTACATTTCTCTCCGTGTTGAAGTTCATTTTGTTAGCTTGGTCCATCGTGCTAGTCTATTCAGATCATTTTGAAATCTTGAATTCTGTCCTCTGAGTATTAGCTATTCCACTAATTTGGTGCATCTTCGTCTTCTGCAAAATTTGAATAAGTATACTCCAGCTGTCATCCAGGTCATTGATAAAGAGGTGAATAGCACTGGGGGCCAGGACAGCCTTCTCTCCAGGTGAAAAGGAGCCATTGTTGAGCACCCTTTGGTTCGGCTGGTCAACCATTACAATCATTGGAAACAGTTTACTGTTTGTCTAGACATGTTTCTTTTCTCTGGGGGAAACCCATGTTGAATTTTTGTGATAATGTCATTGCCTCTAGATGTTCACTCACTACTGACTCTCTGGTTTATGAATCTGCTTCCAGAATCGTCTGCCTGGGAGGAGGCAGACTAACTAACTGGATCATTAATTGTTGGGATCCTCTTTTTTCCACCTGTTTGAAGATGGGACAACGTTTGCCGCCTTCCAGTCTGTTGTGTAGCTTCTCCTGTTTCTCCAGGAGTCCTACAAAGACTATTATTGCCATGGCTCTGATTTAACATTTGCAAGTTCTTTAATACCCCTGGGAAGGTCTGGGAGAAGGCATGTACGTGGCAGGGGCAAACGCCATAAAGCCCAGCTGTTTGTTGGGGAAATCCTCGTCCTGCCCCCCCAAGGAATGTGTGTTGCTAGCCGTCGCCAAGCGGCTCCCTGGTGAAGCTCATTGCGCAGCTGCGCATCCACCCAAGGACTTCGCAGTCAATGGACTCTTGCGGCAATCCCGCCGCACCTCATGCGTTATTTTGACGCATAGTTTGCAGGCAGGGGCAGTTCCTTGTGGCTGTATGCGCAGCAGGGAATGCTTATAGGGTTTCTTTCCGCTGGCTGCAGCCTTGTCACATTGTGGGGGGGGTTATCGGTCTGGGGGGCCGCACAGCTGGGCGAGGGGATTGTGGACGTTCCGCTTCAAAATGGACTCCTATTAGTGTAGTGTGGGGCGGGGGAGAATATAGCGGTAGGAGAGTGGAGTACATCGGAAGGGAAGGGCGGGATCGATGCGTAATAGCTATCTCTCCTTCCATCCACTCTCAGAGCCAAAGGGATCTTTGGGTCAGTCCACGGTACCACAAACCCTGTCTCTGCGCCTATGCAAATGCCAGGTCCATAAGATAAGACCCACATTATATGCAACGCTGTTTGAGGAGAGGTGTTGTGGACCTGGCATGCATCACTGAGACCTGGCTTGGGCCTGAAAGTGGAAGCGGTGTGGCTCGGCCCCGCCCGAGCGGGGTTACTGAGTAAAGGACCAGTGCAGGGTAGGTGGGACGGGGGGGTGTTGGGCCTTGATCCAAAGAATAACCATCCCTCTGACCCAGGAACCATTTCGTCAGACAGATTATTTGAGAGTATTTTCCTGAACTCTGAAGGACAAGGACAGTTTGGGGATTCCGGTTTAGTCTACCGGCCACGCTGTGGCGCTAGCAGACTCCTGTTGAGCTGACACAAGCTGGTCTCGGGGCTGGTGTTGGAGTCCCCTAGGCGTCTTTCCGGGGACCGCAACATCCTTTCAAGTCCAGTTGTGGTCTAAATTGGTGCAGCTCGGGAGTTCATGACTACCATGACAGCCATGGCTGTCCCAATTAGTCTCAGGGTCGCACATTCGGCTGGTAATACACTCAATCTCTCTCGTATGGATCTGAGTTCCATGGGCGGAGTTACTAAAATCTCTCCCTTGTCAAGGGAGGCGGATCATCTCCTGGTCGAGCTAATAGCAAGCGCTTCTACTAACCCCCGGATCCCTCCCGGGGTGCGGACCTATGCGGATGGTCCACCCGCACAAGCGGATGAAACCAAAAGGTCCAAGAAGCCCAGAGGAGTTTATGGTTGGAACGGACGTGACACTGTTGATGCCCTGACACACTGGATACTGATCTCCTCTCCAGGGTATACACAGCATCGCTCACAAGCGTCTTTCAGGCCTGCTTCCAAAAAACAACCTTGGTACAACGGAGAACTCAGGTTGTGGAAGAGGGTGTGCTGGGCTCTGCAACGACTAGAAGAGAGAGACTGGGCGAAACCCAGCGCTTATCTGACAAGACACTCTAGAGTCTAAGTGAAGGCCTACGGAGTGGCAATAAGTGCAGCGAAGCATTCTTTCTTCTTCTCTGCACGTATTGCGTGCTCAGAGGTCGCGTCCAGCAGAGCTGTTTAAGGGTGGGAAGGTAGCTCACTCAAGTTGCTACCCCCCCCCACCCGAACCCTATTTGGAACCAGCTAAAGCCTGCTGGATGAATTTAACAACTGCTTGCAGAAAATCTCTCGGATAAGGGCTGATCTTGATGCCAGGGTGAGTTCAGAATCTAGAGTAGACGTAATCCAGAGCTTCCCGTGGACTTGGTTAAAAACTGGATCACTTTGAGGTCTGTCCTGTACTGAGGATGTGGACAAGATTCTGCAAAGTGTTAGGAAGACGACTTGCTCTCTCCGTCGATCCTGTCCTTCATGCTGACAGCTCAAGGGGGAATTGGTTGTAACTGTATGTTGTCACGAACTCCAAAGCAATTAAAAATCAATATTCACAGTGTCACTATGGGCACTGGTTCATCTTGCTAGCATTGCGTTAGATGTGTTCGGCCTGCTTGTAGTAGGGGGGAGGGGGGAAGGTAGTGCTGTTGGTGCTTGGATATTGCTGCTATGGAATGGAAGGTGATAAAGGCCAAGACATCTGTAGCGTCCTCAAGCCACAGTGTGGGCTTCTCAGGCTTCGCAGGCCGGGAAGGAGGAGGGAATGGGTACAGGAAAAAGGGGGAGGAGTAGCTGTTTTAAACTTGTGCTATTGGGCTTGGCTTGCCAGATGCTGCCTGAAAAGTCTGTCTAGTTACATCTACCTGTATTTCCAATAAAACTTCACTGCTGTTGAAGCAGTTGCTGTTGTGGATTTCTGGTGGAAGTTGCTGGGGTCCTTACAATGTTGCACCGTATTTATTAATACATCCTTCCGTCAGGATGGGCAGTTTTTTCCTCTACATTGAAGAACGGCCATAGTAAAACCTTTATTGAAAAAGCCCTCCCGGTGACCCCCTAAGTCGGACAGCTTCGGCCGGTCTCGCTGCTGCCATTTTTAGGAAGGTGATAGAGAGGGCAGTTGCTTTCAGCTTCAGGGGTCTTGGATGAGACGGATTATCTGGAGACCATTTTTCAAACCGGCGTCTGGGCGGGCTACAGAGTTGAGGCGGCCATGGTTGCCTTAGTTTAATTGTCTCCATGTCTGGGCATTGGACAGGGGAGCGGGTCCCCTTAGAGTGCGTTTGGACTCATTGGATCACATGGTACCTTCTGGATCGCCTGAGGAGTTTAGGTATCGGGGGCTCTGCTTTGCTGTGGTTCCGGGCCTACCCCTACACTCAGGCAGATTTTCCAGAGGGTGGAGGCTGGGGACTGGTCGTTCCGATAGGAGGGCCCTTACATCTGGGGGTCCCTCAGGGAGTGATCTTGTCCCCAGCTGTTTAACATTACATGAAGCCGCTGGGAGAGATCATCCGGAGAGCAGGGGGTGCGGTGTTATCAGTACGCTGATGACACCCAAGATAGTCTTCTCTATGTCTTCCGATGATGCGTGACTAGGGAGGGCATCTCTCCCCCCCCCCCTCTAACGCTTGCTTGGAGCCGGTTATGGGTGGATGAGGAAAACAGACTCAGCCTGATCCAGAGAAAACGGAGTAAGGTGAAGGCTAATCCTGGTACCCGGATAAGGAAATTTTTTCCCCTGTCCTGAATGGGGGCACGCTTTCTGTGAAGGACTGCAGTGTCGCAGTTTGGGGGGGTGCGCCTTGACTCATCGCTTCACCTACATCTCAGGTGATGCGACGGTTGCAGCACCTGTTATCAGCTTCGGCGATTTGCAACTGGCGGACCCTTCCTGGCGCCGGGGGACATTTGAAACATTGTAATGCTCGGTAACGCTCGCGATTAGACTTCTGTAATGATGCGCTCTACATACATGGGGCCAAACCCTTGTACAAACTCTGAAGCTTCAATTAGTGGCAGAATATGGCGGTCAAGGCCTGGTTTATTGATGTTCAGGGCCAGCCATAAACCAAGTCCTAAAAGATCTCCATTGGCTGCCTATTTGTTTCCGGCCAATACAAGGTGTTGGTTGTACCTATAAAGCCCTAAATGGCTTGGGCCCAGGTACGTGGAGGACCGCCTCTCCCCATATATCTGCCCCACACGCTTAGGTCGGGAGAGAAACATCTCTAACTATTCCAGTTGTCGTCATGCGGTTTCTCGGAGGGCTTATTCTGTGTTAGCCCCCAACACTGAACTCGCTTCCCAATGAGCTCGCGTATGTCTAGGGCCGCTTGATGTGTTAGAAACCTGAACACCTATCTATTCACGCCAGGCCGTCCCCCCATGAACCTGTTGTTTGGTATTCTTGCTCCCCCTGGAAATTGATGTAAATTCCACCTCTTCAGCCTTTGTATGAGTGGATGTGGGTATGTAGTTATCGTGTTTTGTTTGTAACGCTGTTGGGGATGTTGGGTTTGCTGTTGTGTTTTAACTGTGTTTTACGATTGCTGTGCACCGCTAATGATCTATGGAATAGCGGTATATAAATAATTAATAATATTTTTATTTGTATACTGCTTTGTACTATGATCAAAGCGGTTACAGCATACATATGCGTATACAACAAAGCAGTAACAAAACAAACAACAAACAAAAAACCTCTGCCTTCTCTCCCTCAATGGGGTCGGGGGGAGGCTCTTCTTCTTGGAGGCCGAAGACCTGTTGTTTCTCTTGCCTGCTTGCTCTCTCTCCCCTCAAGATGGAGGTCGGGGGAGGGCTCGTCTTCTTGGCAGGCAGAGGCCGTTGTTTCTTGCCTGCTTCTCTCCCTCAATATGGAGTCATGGGGAGGGCTCTCTTCTTGGCAAGCAGAGCCTTTGTGTCTGGCCTGCTTTCTCTCGATCCCTCAAGATGGAGGTCGGGGAGGGCCGCTTCTTCTTGGCGGCAGAGGCCTGTTGTGTTCTGTTTCTTTGCCTGCTTCTCTCTCCCCTCAGATGAGGTCGGGGGGAGGCTCTCTTCTTGGCAGGCAGAGGCCTGTTGTTTCTTGCCTGCTTCTCTCCCCCGCAAGATGGAGGTCGGGGGAGGGCTCGTCGTCTTGGCAAGCAGAGGCCTGTTGTTTCTTTGCCTGCTTCTCGCCCCTCAAGATGGAGGGTCGGGGGAGGGCTCTTCGTTTCTTCTTGGCAGGCAAGGCTGTTGTTTCTTGCCTGCCTTCTCTCCCCTAAGATGGAGGGCTGGGGGGAAAGGGCTCTTCTTCTTCTGGCAGGCAGAGGCCTGTGTTTTTCTTTCTGGCCTGCTTCGCTCCCCTCAAGATGGAGGTCGGGGGGAGGGCTCTTCTTCTTTGGCGGCAGAGGCCTGTTGTTTCGTGCCTGCTTCTCCCGACTCAGGTGGAGGTCGGGGAGGGCTTCCTTGGCAGGCAGAGGCCCTGTTGTTTCTGCCTGCTTCGCTCCCCTCAAGATGGAGGTCGGGGGGAGGGCTCTTCTTCTTGGCAGGCAGAGGCCTGTTTGTTCTTGCCTGCTTCTCTCCCCTCAAGATGGAGGTCGGGGGAGGGCTCTTCGTCTTGCAGGCAAGAGGCCTGGTTGTTTTCTTGCCTGCTTCTCTCCCCTCAAGATTGAGGTCGGGAGGGCTCTTCTTCTTGGCAGGCAGAGGCTTTGTTTCTTGCCTGCTTCGCTCCCCATCAAGAGGAGGGTCGGGGGAGGGCTCTTCTTCTTGGCAGGCATAGGCCTGTTGGTTCTTGCCTGCTTCGCTCCCCTCAAGATGGTGGGCGGGGGAGGGGTTTTCTTCTTGCAGGCAGAGGCCTTTGTTTCTTGCCTGATTCTCAGCCTCCCCTCAAGATGTGGTCGGGGGGGAGGGCTTCTGCTTCTTGGCAGGCAGAGGCCTGTTGTTTCTGGCCTGCTTCTCGCTCTCTCCCCTCAAGATGGAGGTCGGGGGGAGGGCTCTCTTCTTGGCAGGCAGAGGCCTGTGTTTCTGCCTGCTTCGCTCCCCTCAAGGGAGGTCGGGAGGCTCTTCTTCTTGGCAGGCAGAAGCCTGTTGTTTCTTCTTGCCTGCTTCTCTCCCCTCAAGATTGAGGTCGGGAGGGCTCTTCTTCTTGGCAGGCAGAGGCCGGTTTTTCTGGCCTGCCTTCTCCTCCCCTCAAGATGGATGTTATTTTTATGATTATACTCTTGGATGAAAGTTCATTTGGTCCTGGAGACTTAAATTTGTGTCCGGTTAACAGGTTTCCTCGACTATCTCTTTACGTTGTCGGTGCTGAGATTCCCTAGTCCTGGTCCTCTGCTCATTAATCCTCAGGTTGGCACTTTTTCCTTTTCTGAGAAGACTGGGCAAAGAAGGTCTTGAGTAATTCTGGGCTTTCCCTCTCTTCTCTTAGAATTTTGCCGCTTCTACCTGAGTGGCCCCTATCGTTTCCTCCCTCCGCCTTTTGCTATGGTCAATCCAAAAAAGCCCTTTTTGTTGTGCTTAAACTCTCTATCAAAGCCTAATTCATTCTGTGGCTTTCAGTTTTTTCTGACTTTACCCTACAAATGCCTGGCTATTTCTTTGAATTCTTTTCGTGATTTCTCCATTTTTTCCATTTTTCGTATACATGTGCCTATTTAAAACAAACAAAAAAAAACAACCTTCATTTATAGAAGAATAATAAATAATATTTGTTTTATTTATAATACCGCGGTTCCAAAGATCATAGCTGAAACAGCAAGTCAGCTAATGAGCAAGTAAGCTAATTTGGCCCCCAACTCGGGGTACTTCATGTATAAAGCTGCCTCCTCGAAGGAGCAAGCCTGAGTCGAGCTTGGGCCCTAGTTTGCTGGTCTTTGAACTCGCAACCTTTGTTTTTGAGGAGTGGGCTGCAGTAACAGGCATTGAACCACTGAAACCACTGCCGCCACCCGGGCTCCGTTGCATACATCCGAAGCAGTGTCATAAGCGGGTTACAACGGGAAAGCTAAGGTGCCCCCAACAAGAGGGGACTGAGTTTAACCCTCATTTTAGGCAACTAAGCCTGAGTTGAGCTCAGACGCTGTTGGCTGGTCTTGGCTCACAACCTTGGTTTTTGAGAGAGTGGCTGCAGTAACAGGCAGTTAACCCACTGTGGGCAACCCATGTGCACTGCGCAATGATGCAGGGCGCATTGTAAGAAATTAAAAAAAAAAAAACGTTCAAAAAGAAAAGCAATTCCAACCCCCAGACAGCAGGCTGGTACAGTGCATAGTGCCTTAGTAGAACAGAGGCTATTAAAGTATTCTACCAAGCTCTTTTAGCAACAATTTCTCTCAGAATGGATTGCATCAGTCATGATTATAGTTATTGATCTCCCACTTCCCCCGCCCCCCTCCATCCCCAATTGCGAACGTCCACATATTGGACATCAGCCTTCCCATCAAAGTACCCACACAGGAGCGAAGCCATATCAGTGCAGGGAATGTGAAAGCTTTCAGTCAGTGGAAGTCCCTAAACAGACATCAAAGGACCCACAACAGGGGAGAAGCTATATAAAATGCATGAAGGGGGTGGGAAAGAGGTTTCAGTCACAGTGGAAAGCTAATCTCACATCAAGGACCGCACACGGAGAGAAGCCATATCAATGTATGGAATGTGGAAGAGAGCTTCATTGGAGTGGAAATTAAACTTACATCAAGACCGCACACAGGGGAGAAGCCAGATAAATGCATGGAATGTGGAAGAGCGTAAGCGAGAGTGGGCAACTAAACTCAAACATCAAAGGACCCACAACAGGGGAGAAGCCATATCAATGCAGGGAATGGTGGAAGAGCTTCACCCCCATTCCAAACAGCACATTTCAGCATTGAACATGGCTTTATTGAACATGGCAATCTCTTGCATCTTTCAGAGGCTTATTGCATAGCCAAACCCTTTGGGTTTCACACTGAACATGGGTTCACATGGCTGTGCAGATCGAACATGTCAAGGTGGTTAAACAAAAAGTGGATTAGCCGTTTCAGGTTTCTTGCACCAACTCTACTTCTCAGAAGTGTGTACTTAGAATCATAGAATCATAGAGTTAGAAGAGACCCCAAGAAGGGCCCTGATCCAGGCCAACCCCCTTCTGTCCTGCAGGAGATCCAAATCAAAGCATCCCCATTGACAGATGGCCATCCAGCCTCTGTTTAAAGACCTCCAAGGAGGGAGACTCCACTACACTCCGAGGAAGGGGTTTGTTCCCCTGTCGAACAGCCCTTACTCTCAGGAAGGTCCTCCTGATGTTGAGCTGGAATCTCTTTTCCTGGAGCTTGCATCCACTGCTCCGGGTCCTAGTCTCTGGAGCAGCAGGAAACAAACTGGCTCCCTCCTCAATATGGCATCCCTTCAAGTATTTAAAGAGGGCTATCATATCTCCTCTTAACCTTCTCTTCTCCAGGCTAAACATACCCAGTTCCCTAAATCTTTCCTCATAGGGCTTCATGGTTTCCAGACCCTTCACCATTTTGGTCGCCCTCCTTTGGACACATGGCTCCAGTTACTCTACATCCTTTTTAAATTGTGGTGCCCAGAACTGGACACAATATTCCAGGTGAGGCCTGAACAAAGCAGAATAGAATGGAACTATTCTCTTGATCTAGACACTATACTTCTATTAATGCAGTCTAGAATCGCATTGGTCTCTTTAGCTGCTGCATCGCACTGTTGACTCATGTTCAACTTGTGGTCTCCTTGGACTCCTAGACCCCTTTTACACATCTAAGTATCCTTAATCCAGGTGCACCCCCATAATCCTATATTTGTGCATTTCATTTTCCTGCCTTCAGTGCAGTACCTTACATTTCTCCGTGTTGAAGTTCATTTTATTAGCTTTGGCCCAGCTTTCTAGTCTATTGAGGTCATTCTGAATTTTGATCCTGTCCTTTGGAGTATTAGCTATTCCTCCTCATTTGGGGTCATCTGCAAATTTGGATAGCAAACTGGGCCCAGGGCAGAGCCCTGAGTGACCCCTGTGTCCCTCACTGACCAGTAAGTGTGGCCTGAGCTTCTGGTAGCCTTCTCAAGGCAGAAGGGTTGGAGGAGGAGGCCTTTGCTGGAAGTGGGGCCTGAGGAGGTGGGAGGGCGGTCAGGTTTCCCCCAGGATCCTTCTGGAGAAGGCAGGTTGTCAGCCTCCAGCTAAGCCCAGCTTAAGAGGGGAGAATTGGTGGGCTTCCTTGGTCATGACTCGGTTTCTAAAAGGATGCCTGGTTGCTGCTGATCCCGCTGGGCAAAGAAGGAGGGACAGGGAGGGGGTCCTTGGCCAAGGTCAACAGCCCAGTGAAGGGGCAGCCAAGGAACAAGGCCAGTGGCCACATGCGCAAGGAAGCCCCACCACACTGCCTTTGGCATGAAATCCATAGAATCCTAGAGTTGGAAGAGACCCCAAGAAAGGCCCTGATGTAAGATCCAGCAACCTCCACCAACAATCCACAACAGCAACTTGCTTAAAAGCAGTGAAGTTTATTGAGAAAACAGGTAGATGTGAATTGGACAGACTTTTCAGTGAAACCTAAAAGCCAAGCCTCCAGCACTAAGTTAAAAGCACCTTTTTTCCTCTCCAATCCCTCCTCCCATTGCTTCCCAGGCCAGCTAACCAACCTGACCTTGAAGAAGCCTCGCAGATGTCTCCAACCAATTAAACAATGCATTCCAAGCCTCTGTTACAAGCATTCCCAAGCACCAGCTAGCTAGCACCCCCATCCCCCAACTAAGCAGGCAGGACTACAGCTAAAGCAATTACATAAACAATATGAGCAGTAACTAAAGTGGATGTGAATATTGATTAGTGATTGCTTTGGAGTTCTGACACCTGATCCAGTCCAATCCCATTCTTCTGCCATGCAGGAACTCTCCATCAAAGCATCCCCGTTTTGACAGATGGCCATCCAGCCTCTGCTTAAAGACCTCTAAGGAAGGAGACTCCACTACACTCCGAGGGACTCTGTTCCACTGTCGAACAGCCCTTACTCTCAGGAAGTTCCTCCTAATGTTGAGGTAGAATCTCCCCTATAATTTAAACCCACTGCTCTGGAGTCCTAGTTTCTGGAGCATCAGAAAGCAAGCTTGTTCCATCCTCTCAATATGACACCCTTTCAAATATTTAAACATGGATATCATATCCACCCTTAGCCTTCTATTTTCTAGGCTAAACATCCCCAGCTCCCTGAGTCGTTCCTCATAGGGCTTCATGGTTTCCAGACCCTTTGCCATTTCAGTTACCCTCCTTTGGACACATGGCTCCAGTTTCTCAATGTCCTTTTTGAATTGTGGGGCCCAGAACTAGACACAATATTATTCCAGGTGGGGCCTGACCAAAGCAGAATAGAGT
>NW_024803002.1:20939-23249 GCF_019175285.1 Sceloporus undulatus | reverse complement strand
GCGTTTGATCTTTCGGGCGTCGGTGGAGTCAGGGAAGCCGGTGGGCCGGCTTTAAGGTCGCCGCTCCCACCGGCGCCTCTCCCTGGCTCCTCCCCCAGCCAACAGCTGACTCAGTCCGGCGCTGGTGCGTTTGGTCTTCTGGGCGTTGGTGGGGTCAGGGAAGCCGGCGGGCCGGTTTTAAGGTCGCCGCTCCCACCAGCACCTCTCCCTTAAGCCATAATGTTAATGAAAACTGTTGTTTGGCTGAGTTCTGTGGTCCAAGGCCACAGGTGCAGTGGTTGAGAAAAGGCACATGAGAGCTTAATTGCTTTTAGAAAAGCTGCCAGAATCTCGGATGGGAGGACACTGCGCAGAAAAGGGCAGGAGAAGGCTGTGCAGGAAAGGGCTATCCAATCAATTAGCTTTATTGGTAAACAGAGTGGGGTGGATTCATATGGTTATAAAAGGGATATCTTTATACTTTCTTTCATTCTTGACAAAAAAGTCACATTGAGGTGATATGATAGCCCTGTTTAAATATTTGAAAGGATGTCATATTGAGGAGGGAGCAAGCTTGTTTTCTGCTGCTCCAGAGAACAGGACCCGGAACAATGGATGCAAGCTACAGGAAAAGAGATTCCACCTGAACATTAGGAGGAACTTCCTGACAGTAAGGGCTGTTCGACAGTGGAATGCACTTCCTCGGAAGGTGATAGAGTCTCCTTCCTTGGAGGTCTTTAAACAGAGGCTGGATGGCCATCTGTCAGGGATGCTTTGATTTGGATTTCCTGCATGGCAGGGAGTTGGACTGGATGGCCCTAGTGGTCTCTTCCAACTCTACGATTCTATGTATCTTCTTCTTCAATAAAAGCTGTTCCTTTTTCAAAGTACTGTACTGACTTTTGTGTTGCAAGACGGGCTGTGATTAGGACCCTGACAGATATCTATCTCCCCTTCCATTCACCTTGATATCCCAAAAGGGCTGGAGAGCATACAAAACCAACCACAGAACCTTCTCCTGCGCTTGTGTAATGCCAGGTCATCACATAGCCCATGATCTCCTCCTGGACAAAGAGGCTGACCTGCCTTGTTTCACAGAGACCTGGCTGGGTGATGATAGCTCAGCCACCTGGGATCAGGCCTTACCAGCCAGGTTCTCCATCAGTGAGCAGGTAAAGGGAGTGCCTTTCTTCCATAGAGACAATCTTGCCTTCAGCAGGATACCTATCCGTATGATGGACCACATCAAATGTATTTACCTCAGCTTAAAGACTAGGGAAAGTCTGAGGATTCTGTTGGTTTAAGGTCCGTCCCGTTCCTTAACAGACTCCTTAGCCGACACAACTGGTCTCAGAGCTGCTGCTGGAGTAGCCTAGGCTTTTGGTCCTGGCTGACCACAACATCCCCCTCAAAGCCCCTTCTCAGCATGCGCAGGGATTGCCAGGGCCTAGCTGTGGCCTTTGCGGGAAAGGAAGTTATGTGCCGGGGATTCAGTGGCATCCCCTTCCTTCCCTTCTTTCTTTCTTTGAGGAGACCGCAATGGAGCCCAAGGTGCAGAGCTGGACTCAGGAGGTAAAGGCAGGAAAGGAAGGCTCTGCTTTGGAAATAAAGCTCTCTTTGTGTTTCCTCTATGTTTTTATGTGTGTGTGTTTGCCTCTGCTGTTCTTGTGGCTGGGAATGGAGCTGAGGACTGAGGAGAGAAGAGAGGGTCAGTTTTGCGCAAATTCAGAACTTCTGTGTATCAAAGAGTCCAGTGTGTTGAAACAACAAAGAACTTTATTGAGAACAGAGTCAGAAATACAGTGTTTAAGCCAGAACTGCCCACTCCAAGCCAAAGAATATATTGAAACTCAAAACCTAAAACTCCACCCTCTTCCAAACCTAGCCCCCACCTCCAATTCCCACAGTCTCTGCCCCACCGGAAATAAGGCCTTCTGTGCGATTCTTCACCCAACATCCCAAACATTGCAAAATCTATCATTTCCATAACTATACTAGACAGCTACAACAAATCCCAGCCTCCCATCTAGCTAACCTATACCACGACCCATAATCCCTAGCCAAATTTACAACCCAATGCAACTATCTGTAGCTATAGCAATTAAAATCTAAACTTAACAAAATACAACTTTAAAACATAAACAGACATATGGACAGACAAACCTTACACACAAAATCACAAGGGCCCTTTCTTAGCACTGCTGGATTGAAAATATATGTTTTGTATTCCTTATTAACAAAAATAATGTTAGTTCTGTTACCAAGTTTGGATGTACAGTGCTCCCTCGGGTTACGAAATTAATTCGTTCCGCCGTTCCGTTCGTAACCCGA
>NW_024803002.1:0-20914 GCF_019175285.1 Sceloporus undulatus | reverse complement strand
ACATTTCGACATTATTGCTTTTTGACCAGCAGACCTTAACTTCCTTAACAATCTCTCCTGCTCCATCCAGTGTTATAAAAGGACTTCCTTAAACCTACATTGGGATTCAGTTAAGGAAACCTTATTTCCCACTTCTTTACTCGATTTAACTTCCCTAACACGCATCAACTGATCTAAGTACACGTGTAAAAGCGCAGCGCTCAGCAACACGTATGTACTTCCTTACGGACTCCCCCACCGGATTTATTATAGTTAACACCAATATAAGTAAACCTTAGTCCACAAGCTATATAAGAATCGGCACCGGTACAATATTGTAAGTACTATAACTGTTCAATTCATAACAAACCGCCCTCAACCATACTAACATAGACTAAGCGTCCCATTAGCGACCGGACTACACTTTCCAAGATCCGCTCTTTACCTCTCTCTCTCTCTATCTCCAACGACACAATTCCCCCCCAACGTCTCTTGCGTTCTCTCAGGACTTCCTTATATTCTTCTCCCGGACGCTTCCAGAAAGACCTTCATCTTGCCTCTCTTTGATTGGCTAAGCGGCCTTCTAGCACAGTCAGACTGATGTACCATACTGAGGCACTTTGCTATATTCATACCTCCCTTTTCTGCCTGCAAGAGACCTCCATTGACTGGAAGCCCAGTCTTACAACAACAACAAACAACACGAACCCCGTTTTCCTTGGACGAGCTTCACAACTGTACAATTGTTCCCAGCTGAAAGAATAAGGAGTCCAGAGGTTCCCATTATCACTCAGATCGGGGCTCCAAATTTCATGGTAGAGGTTTCCTACGGCTGTTTAAGGACAGGCACCCGCGTTACCAATGGGAATCGGAAAAGTACAACTTCCATGGCGCCCGCACCCACTCAAATTACCCGTTTGTAAGATGCACCTCACCTTCGCAGAGCTAAACCCAGGGTCACCTAAGAACGGGAGGAACTGACAAAAGACCCCAAACCCCAACAACCACCAACAAGTACTCCTTGAAGACCCACTCAAAACCCCCCCCCCACCCCCCCCCCCAACACTTCCTTCTCCAGTCTGCAAGGGGCTGAGAGCCATTTGGATCTAAACACCTTAGAGGGGACCTTCCCCAAAAGCTAGGACAGGCTTGGTTTCCAGGGGCTCGGCTCACACCCATTTCCTCTCAGAGGACCATGGAACCTCAAAGACCCAACCTACCATTTGGATTTTGTTTTTGACTGTGATGCCCTCAATGGAAAGTTTGCTTGATCCTATGGTATCATGGATGGGCGAAGGAACAGTACTCGGCGAAGATGGCTTTTTGCATCTTTCCACCATTGAAACTTATCTTGTGTTGTCTTCAAGCCTGTCAAAAGAGAGCAGGAAAGTACATGGATTCTGAGGAAAGCAAAGTCCACTATTTGTCCAAAGCTCCTGAAGCCTTTCCAAGAATGCCTCGTCCTCAGTCTCCCCCCAGGCCCCACTGTTCCCTAGAGATGTTGGAACCTTCAAGGGAGGTCTTTGGGGGTCAAGCAATCCTCTACTCGTTCCAAGGCCTCCTTCCTCAATACCAGTGATGGTCTTTGGAACGGGAGACCCTACTCGCTTTGAGGGAAAGTTATTTTGGGAGTAAACAGGGACTCCCAAAACCTCCCAGTCTGACTCCAACATCAAGTACGGTCAAATATCTGCAATGAACTGGCCAGGTCTTCGCAGGAGGGGTATCCCTGGGCCCTCGCTCCGTATCCCTTTAAGCAAAAAGGGACTGCTTCATCATAATAGGGGGCATGTTCATACTCTTGGGATGGGCGCCAGGGGAAAAACAGAATGTTGAAGAATTCAAAAGGTTTATTGATTGAGAAGAAGTGCAAGTTGCCTTACTTAACATCATATCTCTGAATCAACAAAACAGCATCAAGGGGCTCCTAATAGTTTTACAGGAACAGAATCTGGATAGACACTTCCTCCCAAACAAAACGTATTTCCACTTTCCACACTTTTCCTCCTCTTGGATGCTGATGCCTCAAGGCTGGAATTTCCTAACGGGCAAATGAAAGATATTAAGATTTGAACTGCTATGCAATTCATGCGATCAAGGTTTGTAATATGGTTTTTTATACAATTTATACTAATTTCAAGGTGCAAACTATATAAAAGGTTAATTCCCCCACAAATACACTTTAAGCCTTTGCCTTGTTTGAATTTTACTGTATTAACTGTATGTTAGCCAACCTAGATGTCCTATATTAAGATAGGATGGATGTATTAACTAAAAAATAAATAACATGGAAGTCTTTGAAGATCCATGGGTTTCTTGTGGTAAATCGCCTCTACCAATAGAGACAGAGACTGAATGAGTCTGTCACAGAATCTGCTAGGACCGGTCATTTTTTGCACCCTGGGTGTAATCTACAATGCCAAACTAGCACTTTGACACCCCATGAAACTTAAGACTACGTCTCCAAGAAGCCATGGAGCGATTTAAGCGTCAGGTACTTAGTATTATAAGCAACTCATGAAGAAGGCCTGGGGATCTCTACCACGCCATCCAATTCTAAACAACCCATTCTCAGGTTCTGTAGGTGGATCCACGCATTAACTGGCACTAAAAACTCCTTACAATTGATATGTATAGGACTTTGGTGTCTACTTCTGGGTGTCCTCCGGTCTCTCCTTGTAGGGTTGTGAATTCAGGATTGTCCCCGGTCGAGGTTTGTTGAGGGGCTTAAGCCATAGGACCTGGGGCAGTGGCCTCTAGAGATCTCATTCAGACAATGATAATTAATAACACAGCAGCTCACAGCTTGTCATTTCAAATCTATCAATAACTTTCTTTGTGGAAATAAGCAGAGGAAAATTTTTAAAGGTTGTCCACGTTTAACGGTAAATGAGCGGGCAGAACTGTTACTCCCACTTACTTCAGGAGACATGATTTAAAGAATTCCGTTTACCCTCTTGTTCTACTAGCCGATGGGTGGCTGGCCGAGTCGAGAGGTGAGCTTGGTATCACCACAAACTACGGAGCACCAGCAGTGACGCAGCTGAGCCAATCCACTACGGACACCCCCCTACAATCGTCTGCTGCGTGACAGACACAATGAATCAAGCCTTTGCAAATTATAATAAAGCTACTGTCTAAAGCAGCTGAAATGAATATTTGCCACCGGACCCTTTCTCTTGCCTGGTTCGGCTACCCCCAAAATGGAGAGAGGCCCTCATCTTTTCCTGAAGTGATCCCTGAATAAATGGCAGCTCAGCCAGGCCCTGATACTGCATCCCTACGTCCCATGTCCAAAGAGTAGGAAAAACCCCAAAGTTCAGGAAGACAGAAGCGAAATACTCAATCAATACAACTTTCTTACACTCAAAGGACCAGCAACTCAAAAATAAACTAATACATATAACAAAACTACTCAGTTTTACAACACAACAACAGAGGGCGATAAAAGGTCGGGCAAAGAACAGGGAAATCAGGATTGATTGCGAGTTAGCGAATGTTTTGTGGTTTCAATGAAGGGCTAGAAAGGAACAGAAATGCATTTTCAGCCCCCTTTTTATGGTTGCACACAGTGAATTCTAGCAGGCACTTCATTAACACTAAATATCTGATGCTTCCCTAATTAATGCTTCCCTACCGATTATCGATATGCAATGGAAGCATGAGACTGCTCCAACATAATGCAAATGTTTCACTTGAATGTTCCTTAATTGCTGCGGTTATATTTTGTAGTCGGAGTTTACCTAAGAGACGAGGCTCTAATAGCGGTGGTCATTCGTCTTGCTTGCTTTCTTTCAAAAATAACCGGTAAACATTCGCTTATTTCCATGTATCTGGTTTTTACAGTAAGAGCTCTTGAACCTGGTAAAAGGGGTGGTTGCATAACTCTTCTGAACTGATTCTATACAAATATAAGGGAAAGCCTCTGGGTGTTTCGGGGCTTTCCTTCCTCTATGCTTCTAAAATTCTATCAATAGTTATATCTGGCTTAAGAACTTTCTTTGCCGTATCTAAGTTTCACTTACTTTCTTCTATGTTACGCCAATCGATGTAAGTTCTCACTTGAGATTTTCACTTCCCATAAGTTTTGACGGTATTCAACAGAAGTGTTGGTTTAATTATCCTCTTGTCTTGATAATATTTTCTTCTTTCTTTGATTTTTAAAATTTGGTTTCTATTTCTCTTCTCCTTTAATTAAGGGCTAAAACCATCTCACATCCTTCTTGGCAATGGATCGAAATAGTCTCATTGGGGCTTTCTGTGTGGTTCTTTACAAGTGATTCCACAACGTGACCCCCAATTGGTGAAATCCTGTTGTAAACAAGCGAATGCACAGAAATTGCTTAAAACGCTCACTCCGATTCCACTTGAATTGTTTCTGGTGTGGAATGCACACTTCGCTCTGCTCTGTTTCCAAACCGCAAACCCCCCCGGTTGCCACTTTCCCGTGATGCCGCGCTTTGCCTTTCGCCCCATTTCTTCCGGGGTCCTTCACTTTCAGGGCGGCGGGCAACCGAATGGGAGAGGAATTGGAGCAATGGGCGTGGCGAAGTGGGAGGCGGTCCAGGTAAAGGGACAGGAGGGCCACCGCCCCTCAGGCATTGGGTGCCCATGGGAAATACATTTAGTCACCATAGACTTTGGGTTTTATCATTACGGAACACTCACACAAGCCCGCCTCTTGTGGATATTCAGGGCACCTGCAGCCTCTTTGGGCTTTCACAGCTTCTATCCTGAGTCCATCTGGTGGCCACTCTTGGCAATTTCACTAATAGCAGTTAACTACATTAAACAGAGTATATAAAACAAAAACATGAACCAGCTAGAAAAGGAATTTACATGGTTTGTAATTGGTTGACTGGCCGAACTGAAAGGGTGCTCAAGAATGACTCATTTTCATCCGGGAGAGAGTGGCCAGTTGGTGTCCAGTGGGTTCTGTCTTTGCCCAGTGTTCAACATTTTATCAATGCTGGATGACAGAATGGGGGCATACTTCTCACATGTGCAGATGACACCAGATGGAGTAGTAGCTAATTACCCCAGGGCAGGATCAAAATTCCAAGGACTGAATCGACTAGAAAGGCTGGTCCAAAGCTAACAATGATTCAATATGGAGAAATGTAAGGTATGCATTACAGAGGTGGAAAATTGAATGAAATGCACCCCCCCTATCATAGGATGGAGACACCTGGAATCGACCATCTCACAATCTACCGTTCTCCCTCTTGCACAAATCCCCGGGATCTGGGCACGTCCCAAGTAGGACCACAACTTGAACTTTGAGTCAAACCAGTTGATGCAGCAGCTCAACAAGGCAATGTGATTTTAGGCTGTATCACTTAGCAGTATAGTGTCTTAGATCATGGGGTGGAAACCTGCGGCCTGGGGGGCCGGATGCCGGCCGGGCCACAGGCCTTGGGACCAGCCCAGCCACAGTCCTGCCGCCAATTCGCTGCCGCGGGCCTTTGGCGTCTTCGCGCGCAGGGGACCATGGTTGGCGACATTGTCTCTAGAAGCCTCAGACAAAGCAAACATGCATTTATCTTAAACCTCTTTTTCCAAAATACGCACTTTTTTTTGCATGTCCTTCCTTTTTCTTTTTATTTAAAAAGTGCCCTCCATTTGAAAATTTTGTCCTACATTGTCCCGTTTATTTATTATTTAATTTTTTAAAAAAAACAAAATTATTTAACTATTTATTTTTGGGCTTTGGCCACCAGGTGAGGACCGCAAACCCGGCCTTGTCAAAGGGTCATGCCTACCATGGTTAGATCAAAGATACCACACGAGCACAGTATGTGCCCTTCATTCCACAGTCCACAATCACTACCTAGCCTTACCCAGACACCTCAACACCACAGGACTTTCCCTGTTCGATCCAGTTCTGCCGCCACAACAATTCAAAAATAAGGCAAATGACATTGCCAGAAAACCACATGAAGAATGCTCTCCAACAAGCGCAAACCGGGCCCGACACAACAACATGGTCGACGACCGTTTTGGAACCCAAGATCACACACTGGCGACCACCACCTCAGGCACTCAAGCGCAACACGAGCTCCCAGGCATCTGACCACACGTTAACCCCAGGCACAGTACTCCCCATGCTTCAGGCAAGAGAATCCAGACTGATCTGAAGTCACAATGCGACCCGTTCAGATGGTTCAGGCAACGGGCACCGCTGCCCTCAGTTCAGCCTCCTGACCTCTTCCTTTCACTCTTTAAATTGTGGCAAACCATCCACTTCATAAGGTCCTTTCATTCCCATTATGTCTTCCTCCATATACGCTAAACAAAGTTTCTACATTAGAAGGTTTCTATGTCCTGGCCTCCATGCCCAACAATTTCACGACGCGCACCCCCCATCCCCACAACGCCAACCGTCCAACAGGCTGTCCACTCTTGCCACCAGACGCGTTCCTTTACCCACGTCTGGGCCCGGAAACCCAAATACCTTCATCGTGGTAGACCTCAATGGTGTCGAGCTTAACTGAGGTTTCTCCAGTCTTGGGCTTGGTGACCTCGTACTATTCAGAAGGCATCTGCTCCTCCACCACGGCGACTCAGAACCCCGGGTTTCTCATAACCTCTTCTTGTTTGGGTCTCCATCGGAGGTAAATGTGACGACTTTGCCACAGTCGAGATCTGCGCAGTCAGTCCTGTGCTCAAAAAATAAAACTCCTTTGAAACACAGGAGCTTTATTGTCATGAACCAGGAGAACCATCGCATTAACCCCTTTTTGCAAATCTGAAGTCCAAAGGAACTTGTCACCTTCCTCCATAAGCCAGCCCCAAATCCCAAGCTAAATGAACACCCAAGCGAGAGAGTTGCATAGATCACGGTTGTCTATACTTCCCTTCCCTTCTCCCGACTCCTACTTGCAAGAGCAGTTGTTCCCCGCCAGCCTTCACTCCTATTTGATAACCATGTCTACAGCTCAAACCCCATGTTTATCACGTTGGAATTTTATAAAATACCCCCAAATCCCTCTCCCACATGACTGTGGCGGCTAATAGGTGGCCCCTCTTTCTTGCCCTTCACTTGATATAGAGGCCTCCAAGCCGCTCTGATCTATAGGGTGACGTATGTATTTGCTGCCCCTCCTGAACGTCATTATGGGAGCTATCTTTGGCTCCCTGCCCTGAAAGCGGAACACGACACGTAGGACAGGCGCCTTACCTTAGCGAGTTCAGCACCAAACAAGGAAAACGGACTGACAAACATCAACTCAAACAATAAAACAAACTCCGAAACCTTGAAATAAAACCAAAAGAATTCACTCAAACTGACTGGGCGATCGTATTCACCCAGACACAAGCCTTTATCGGCAACAAATAATATCCTTTAACCAAACCACCCAAACCAAGCCGCCACGTCGGCAATACCCCTCAAATTAGATCAAATGACTCGATCACTCTCTGTCTTATCTTGATGTCAGGACACCACCCACCCCCCCACCGAGACCTCCCCTGCGATAGGAATTGACTACTTCTAAAACTCAAGTTTTTACCTTTGTTCGAAGTTCCAGGTTGGTGGAGGCAGGCCCAATCTGTAGCTCTGCTTCTCCTGGTTCCACACACCCTTTCCCCATTTCCTCCGTGTGCGGAGCTACACTCTGTTCGACGGACGGGAAAAACCAGAGCAACGGCATACGCTTCTCAAACCCCACCCACCCACACGGAAGATACGGCCTTGTGTGCTCTTGTCCATCTTTGCATCCACTGTTATTCATGAGCGATTGAATGCACTTGAATGAGTCATGCCAAGCTTACTGGCGCGCCGTGATTGTTCTGTGTCGTCCCTGTGCATCAAACTAAATTAAAATTCAAGACTTTGCGTCATTCCTGGAGTTTGATCCTTGTAAACAGCGTGGGGGATTCGATCCGAGAGGGACGTTTAACTGTAGAGCCCCATATTGGTATGTTGAGCTACTTAAATGAACCCAAAAGCGAGAGTATCTTACACCCATCCTCTTTCCAAAAACCCCTTCCTCTAAAAAGCCACTCCATCGTTTTCTTTCATTCGGTTCCCCTGACCTATTCCTTTTAACCGCCGCATCCTACCTAATCGAATGTCATACCTGGCCTACTAGACACAAAACCTACGTCTCCTAATAACCAAACCCTAATAGTTTGACCCCCTTATGACAAGAACTCTTATACACTAGCTTTCTGACACGCACATGGGCCAGTCTCAATCTTCAGGTATGGAGCACCCGTCTGAAGTGACAATTCTCCCCATTCTAATCTTTCAGGCAAGGAACATCAGCCTTAGGTTGCAATGGGCAGTCTAATCCTGCAGGTGAAGAGCACCACCTTGGAAGTCACAATAGTACCCGTCCCAGTCCGGCAAGGCAAGGACTCAGGTGGAGACAAATGGGCAGTTTCAATCTCAGGAAAGGAGCACTCTGTATAAGATAATGGTCCTGTTTAAGTCTTCAGGCAAGGAGATTTCAGCCTGAGATTGCAAGGGTCAGACTCAATCCTTCAGGTATGGCGCACAGTTGAAGTGAAAATCTCCTCTCCTGCCCGTCTCAATCCCTTCAGGCAAAGTAGACTACATCAGGCATAAAGTCCAATGGGCCAAGTATCAATCCCAGGACAAGGGGGCATGAGCCAGAATTCAAATTGGGCCATCTATGAAATCCCTTCAGGCAAGGACATGGCCTGGTCACCAAGGGCCAATATCAATCCTTCGGAAAGGAGGCTGAGACTGAGTTCAAATTGGTGGGTCAGTCTGAAATCCTTCAGGCAAAGAGCATTGGCCTGAGGTCACAATGGGCCTGTAAATCTTCAGAGAAGGGCATGAGCCTTAGTTAAGTTGGGGTTGTTGTATCATTATTTGTGGAGACTGATAGGGTTTTATTTACATTATTATATTTCTATATAATATAGGGTTTTATATTATATATTATATATATAATATGATAGATATATATAGAATAGATATATAGATATAGATATATTCTAGATATTGTTATATACTTAATAATAATAAAACTTTATTTCTATACCACTTTCCACTTATCAAAAGTGGTGTACAACAGGGGTGTTATACATACAGATAGGTAAAAACCACAATTCTCAAAGTACATAAAACCATACATCAAGAGTCTACAATCATGATATGCAAGTCTATCATGTCATTACTGCGAAGGGCAGAGGATATGCCCCGTCAGAATAAATGCGTTTTCAGAGCCTTTTTTAAAAGCATCCAGAGTGGAGCAGGCTCGGATTTCATCAGGAAGGTTGTTCAGAGAGTAGGTTAGGTGCTGTCGATGAGAATGATTTTATGAGTTGTTGTCAGTTCACTCTCGGACATTCTAATCAAGGTTTCCCTGATGTCTGAGAGTTAGTGCGGATTATGTGGGAGAAGGCGCTCCTTCAAGTAGCTTGGCCCAAGCCATATAGGGCTTTATAGGTAAAAACCGACACTTTTGTATTGGGCCCGGAAAAGCTATAATGGGCGAGCCAGTGAAGAGATTTTAATTACCGGAGTTCTTGGTCTGACCTAGATGTTTCCGGCGCACCACCTGGCTGCTGCATTTTGCACTAACTGAAGTTCCGGATTGGTACAAAGGTAGCCCCATGTAGAGCGCATTACAGAAATCTAACCGAGAGGTTACCAGTGCATGACTATCATTTCAGGTCTTTTGGCCCAAAAAGGGGCGCAGTGGCATATCAGCGACGCTGATACCAAGCACTCTTGCCATCGATCCACTGGGATGACAGTTGTAAAGGATTGGATCCAAGAGTACTCCCAGACTGCGCACCATTTGTCCTTGGGGGAGACCAACCCGTTGGACTGGAGACAAATTTCCCCTGCAGGACTTGGAGGTGGGACATTCATGAGTCGTTACTATGTTTTCTTCTGGATTCAACTCGAGTATGTTTTCCCTCATCCAGCCCATTATGACTCCCAGGCAGGCATCAAAGGAGAGATGCCATTAGTCATGTTGTCCGTCGGAGACATGGAGAGAATCTGGGTGTGCAATCCGTTATGCTAACACACCAGACCAATGTCTCTGGTGATCTTCTACACAGCGGCTTCATATAGATGCTAACACAGCATAGGGGATAAACTGGTGCCTGTGGGACGCCGATGTTAGCTCCCTTTTACGGGGAGATAGCAATCCCCTAGCTCAACCATCTGGGACCTTCCCGAGAGATAGGATCGGAGCACTGGAGCGCAGTGCCTCCAATACCTAATTCCCCGGCGTCCAGAAGGGATACAATGGTCGATGTGGTATAAAAAGCCGCCAGAGGATTCCAAGCGCACCAACAGGGTAACATTCTCCTTGTCGATGCCCAGACGAAGATCACTCGACTAAGTGACCATAGCAGTTCTCAACTCCGTATCCCGCCCTGAAGCCAGTTTGAAATGGGTCTAGATAACTCAGCTTCCCAAGACAGCTTGGAGTTGGGGGCAACTGCCCTCTCGATCCCTTGCCAAAATGGTAGAAGAGAAACTGGTCTATAATGTTTCTCAAAGGGACAAGGGAGGGGTTTTCAAGATTGGTCTTACTATTGCCTGCTTTCAAGGCATTGGATATACCCTCCCGAAAGAGATGCATTAATAATAAGATGTTAATGGTGTTTTCATTGCATCTCCTCCTGAACATCAACCAGAGGGCAAGGATCGCGAGCCACGTCGTCCTCCTTTACATTCCCAAGGAGCTTGTCCACCATCATCGGTACTTACAGACTCAAAATGATCCAGAATAAACCTTGTTTCCAGATGGCACTGGTAACCTCTCTTATTGATTCTGTCAAAAGACCGGCATCAAGACACACGCCCTATCTGAGAGATTTTACGGCAAAGAAGTCGTGGAAGAGTCACAGCAGGTGTAGGTGGATTTCTAACAAACGGGCTCAGGTGTGCGTCAGTACTTGAGTAATTCCCTGACCCACCCTGAACAAGCTCTGCTGGATGAGACATCGCCGATGCCATCCGTGCAGCCTTGAACAATTCTTTGCTGACTGATTGCCACTCCTCGGAACATACATGTTCTCATGGAGTGTCTTGTCAGATAAAAGCGCTGATGTTTCCGCAGTAAGCTCTAGTCGTTGCACAGCCCGCTTCATCTGGCGTAGATCTTTTGTTTACCAGGGTTTTGTTGTTTAGCGGGCTGGCAAGGACGCTCGGGAGCATACTGTCTATTACCCCGGTAAAGTTTCTTATTCCAGTTATTAACCAGGATTCGACAGGAATCGCCATGTTCCCAAACATAATTCCCTCTAGGGCGTCTTGGAACCTTTTGGGTTCCATCAGCCTTCGCGGGCGGACCATTTCTTACTAGTTCTCCACCCCGAGGGGTTTTTGGATTGTGGAAGAAAATGGTCGTCCATGACAAAGGGAGAGTATCGTTATCTCAGCCCACGGATAATCCCAGTCCGTTACTGAAAAACACATCAAGTGTATACACAGCACAATGTGTTGGGCCTTGACAATTGGGACCGGCCCATGGCTGTCATGGAATCCATTAAACTACCGAGCCGCACCTGTCAGATCTGATAAGCCGGCCTCAGGAGCTGTGAGGTCACCACGGACAAGAAGCCTGGAGGACTCCAGCCCCAGCTCCGAGCCACGCTGTGTCAGCTCGGTTCAGGGGTCTATTAGATTATGGGGTGGACGGTATATAGACTAACAGAATCCCAAACTGTCCTTGGCCTTTAGGGTCAGTAAATACACTCGATGTGTCTCAATTTCAGAACCCGGTTCCTGGTCAGGTGTGTTTACCTCTTATAGACCGCAGCCACTCCTCCCCCTGCCCACTTTCCCTGACCTGCCTTCACTACATACCCGGCTGGGAGAGTTTTTGTCCGGTCCCACTCAGCTATCCTTCCCCGCCAGGTTTTCTGTACTACATGCTAGGTCGGCATTAGTTCTTCTATTAGATCGTACAGGATGTGTGACTTATTCTTCACTGACCTAGCGTTACATAGGAGCAAGGGGAAGGGTTGTGGTATGTTCGGGACAATCCTTGACTCTTCAGGTACAGGGTGTTGGAGGCAGGAGGGTATAAACATTGATTCTCGCTTCCTCGTGTGCACCTTGAATCATGTGGGCTGTATATTAATATCAACTCCTCTCTATTTCTGGTAATGATCTCAACTCCGTCCTTTCAAGATGTTGTTTTGCTGATGAGAGTTGCCAGCATGTGATATGGACCTAATAAAGGCAGTAAATAAAATGATGGATAAAATTTAGGAAGGGGAATCCTGGTTTATCAGGACATCCTCAACTATCTGTGTCTAATAATTCTACTTTAGAAACACATCTGCCTACTGAAAAAATTCCTCTGACTGATAATGGCCCTAATTCATAATATTAAAACCATTTACATCCCTCCTCCCCCTCCCCTTCTCCCTCCCCAGAAACAAAATAAAACAAAAAGCCTTGACCAGCTGACTTAGTCCAGCGCTGGTGCGCTTGGTCTTCCAGGTGTCAGTGAGGTCAGGGAAGCCGGCGGGCTGGGCTTTAAGTCGCCGCTCCCCACGGCGCCTTTCCCTGGCTCCTCCCCCAGCCAACAGCCGACTCAGTCCGGCGCTAGTGCATTTGATCTTTGGGCGTCGGTGGGGTCAGGAAGCCGGCAGGCCGGTTTTAAGGTTGCCGCTCCCACCGACCTCTCCTGGCTCCCCCCCAGCCAACAGCTGACTCAGTCGGCGCTGTGCGTTTGATCTTTCGGCGGTCGGTGGGGTCAGGGAAGCTGGTGGGCGGCCTTAAAGTCGCCGCTCCCACCAGTGCCTCTCCTGGTCTCCCCCAGCCACCCAGCTGACTCAGTCCGGTGCTGGTGCATTTGGTCTTCTGGGCGTTGGTGGGTCAGGGAAGCCGGCGGGCCGGTTTTAAGTCGCCGCTCCAACCAGCACCTCCCCCTTAAGCCATCATGTTAATGAAAACTGTTGTTTGGCTGAGTTTCGTGGTCCAAGGCCACAGGTGCAGTGGTTGAGGAAAAGGCCCATGAGAGCTTAATTGTTTTAGAAAAGCTGCCAGATCTCGGATAGAGGACACTGCGCAGAAAAGGGCAGGAGAAGGCTGTGCAGGAAAGGGAAAGGCTATCCCATTAGCTTTATTGGAACGGAGTGGGGTGGATCTTAAGGTTATAAAAGGGATATCTTTATACTTTCTCATTCTTGACAAAAAAGTCACCTTACATCGAGGTGATATGATAGCCCTGTTTAAATATTTGAAGGATGTCATATTGAGGAGGGAGCAAGCTTCTTTGTTTTCTGCTGTCCAGAGAACAGGACCCTGAACAATGGATGCCAGAGCAGGGAAAAGAGATTCCACCTGAACATTAGGAGGAACTTCCTGACAGTAAGGGCTGTTCGACAGTGGAATGCACTTCCTACGGAAGGTGATAGAGTCTCCTTCCTTGGAGGTCTTTAAACAGAGGCTGGATGCCATCTGTCAGGGATGCTTTGATTTGGATTTCCTGATGGCAGGGGGTTGACTGGATGGCCTAGTGGTCTCTTCAACTCTATGATTCTATGATTCTATGTATCTTTTCTTCAATAAAAGCTGTTCCTTTTTCAAAGTATGACTTTTGTGTTGCAAGACGGGCTGTGATTAGGACCCTGCAATATCTTCTCCCCTTCCATTCACCTTGATATCCCAAAAGGGCTGGAGAGCATACAAAACCAACACGAACCTTCCCCTGCTCTTGTGTAATGCCAGGTCAGCACATAGCCCATGATCTCCTCCTGGACAAAGAGGCTGACTGCCCGGTTTCACAGAGACCTGGCGGGTGATTGATAGCTCAGCCACTGGGATCAGGCCTTACCAGCCAGGTTTTCCATCAGTGAAGGTATAAAGGGAGTGCCTTGGTCCATAGAGACAATCTTGCCTTCAGCAGGATACCTATCCGTAGATGGACAAATCAATGTATTTACCTCACTTAAAGACTAGGGAAAGTCTGAGGATTCTGTTGGTTTAAGGTCCGTCCCGTTACTTAACAGACTCCTTAGCCGAAACAAACTGGTCTCAGAACTGCTGCTGGAGTAGCCTAGGCTTTTGGTCCTGGCTGACCACAACATCCCCCTTAAAGCCCCTTCTCAGCATGCGCAGGGATTGCCAGGCCTAGCTGTGGCCTTGCGGGAAAGGAAGTTATTGCCGGGGATTCAGTGGCATCCCTTCCTTCCCTTCTTTCTTCCTTTGAGGAGACCGCAATGGAGCCCAAGGTGCAGAGCTGACTCAGGGGTAAAGGCAGGAAAGGAAGGCTTGCTTTGGAAAAAAGCTCTCTTTGTGTTCCTTATGTTTTTATGTGTGTGTGTTTGCCTCTGCTGTTCTTGTGGCTGGAATGGAGCTGAGGGCTGAGGAGAGAAGAGAGGTCAGTTTTGCGCAATTCAGAACTTCTGTGCTCAAAGAGTCCAGTGTGTTGAAACAAACAAAGAACTTTATTGAGAACAGAGTCAGAAATACAGTGTTTAAGCCAGTACTGCCCACTCCAAGCCAAGATACTATTGAAACTCAAAACCTTAAAACTCCAACCTCTCCACACTAGCCCCCACTCCAATTCCCACGTCTCTGCCCCAACGGAAATAAGGCCTTCTGTGCGATTCTTCACCCAACATCCCAAACATTGCAAAATCTATCTTTCATAACTATACTAGAAAGCTACAACAAATCCCAGCTCCCATCTAGCTAACCTATCCAACGACCCTAATCCCCTAGCAAATTTACAACCAATGCAACTATCTGTAGCTATATAGCAATTAAAATCTAAACTTACAAAATACAACTTAAAACATAAACAGAATATGGACAGACAAACTTACACACAAAATCACAAGGGGCCTTTTCTAGCACACTGCTGGATTGAAAATATATCTTTGTATTCCTTAAACAAAAATAATGTTGTTGTTACCAAGTTTGGATGTATATAAAATTTGGGTACATGCGGTCTGTGATATGAGCCCTGACTGACCCCATAGAGACCCGCCATTAAACGAGAGCGGAGGGCCCAGGTAGGCAATCTTGGACGCCCTGCAAAGGCAGAGCCTTAGAGAAAGAGCTAAAATTGGGAAGTTCCACAGGAAGTCTTGGAGTCGCCAAACCAGATTCGCCCCTGCTAGCCCAAGGAAGACAAGAGCTTTGGCTTCCTCTCTAATGAGTCAGTGATCAGCTTAACGGCTCAGCAATCAAGGCGGCTGCCCTTCCAAATTGTGTCCAGACCTAGTGCATTGTGCAACTCATTGCTTGCTCTTGGCTTAGCAAAGCCCATGTAATCAATGCCTTTGTCTAGCAAGGCTCATAGCCTTGGGATATGTTCAGCCCTATATAAACCCTGAATTTTTGAGTCTTCTTTGGGCTTTTGAGCATTAAGTTGTTTGAGCCTGAGTTCTCCAAGCCTTGTGTTCCGCTGAAAGCACTGAGCTAAGCTAAGCTCTCACTATTATCGGGTCGCAAGTTAGCCTTCGCCCGCTTGAACTCAGCTCTTAAGCCTCCGCAGCCTCACTTCCCTCACTCCCGCGGCCGTGTACCACAGTCCATCCAAGCTGCATCCGACTTCAGGAGAAGACGTCTAAGGTAGTATTCCCTAGTGGTGCCTCTCATTCTCAACCTATCTCCCGAACTCACCCCTCCCCTGCTATAGCATTGAATGTGTGTGTGAGAGAGTGTGTCCTCTTTTGCTGAGTGGTTTCATTTGTGCTTTAATAAATGTTATTAGATTAATTGCACCTAACTGGTATCAGAGTCTCTTTCTCTTGGCGGTGGACTAGGCGACCCCTCGTATACACATAGGGACCCGATCCTGGCATGTAGCGTTGTTAGGGCCACCTCTCAGCTAAATTTGAGCTAATTAAAATTCCCGTAATTTGATCCTTCCTAACAGTTCACTGCTGGGATTTGTGTTGCTTCTCTCCTGTGTGGACTCTCTGGTGTCTCACTAGGTATGACTTCCTAGATAAACATTTCCCACAATGCTGGCATTTGTATGGCTTCTCTCCTGTGTGGACTCTCTGATGTTCCACAAGGTGTGACTTCCGAGAGAAACATTTCCCACAATGCTGGCATCTGTATGGTTTCTTTCCTGTGTGGACTCTCTGATGTGTCACTAGGTGTGACTTCTGAGAAAAACATTTCCCACAATGCTGGCATTTGTATGGCTTCTCTCCTGTGTGGACTCTCTGATGTCTCACTAAGACTCCCTTCAAAGTAAAACATTTCCCACAATGCTGGCATTTGTATGGTTTCTCTCCTGTGTGGACTCTCTGATGTTTCACTAGGTATGACTTCCAAGGAAAACATTTCCCACAATGCTGGCATTTGTATGGCTTCATTCCTGTGTGGACTCTCTGATGTTTCACTAGGTATGATTTTAATGAAAAACATTTCCCACAATGCTGGCATCTGTATGGTTTCTCTCCTGTGTGGACTCTCTGATGTGTCACTAGGTTTGACTTTGAAGAAAAACATTTCCCACATCGCCGGCATTTGTATGGCTTCTCTCCTGTGTGGACTCTCCGATGCATGACTAGGACTGACTTGTAAGCAAATTTTTCCCCACAATGCTGACATTTATGTGACTTCTTTCTTGTGTGAATTCTTTCATGACTGACAAGTTCTCCTGTAAACAAGGAAAATGACAGACAATACAATCTCAGCGTTAAGAGAGGAAGATGTTACCCCAAGATTTAGCCCCACATTCATCCCTCCCTATTTCAGATTAACTTTAAAAAGTTGGTGTGAGTGACCCGATCATAACCACTTCTGGATGCCCCCAAATACATATAATGATTGCATCCTTACTCATAGGAACTAGCAAAGAATAGATAGAAGGAACTTTTATGAGGAAATCAGTGGAATCAGATAGTCAGGCCATTGAAAAACATTCCATTAAATATATGTAAAAATATTGTGATTGAAAAGTGGCATCATTTCCTGTGAGACTGCCATAGAGTGATGAGTCAGAGCACATGGCACGATGCAAGCTAACTGCCGAGGATGCTTCATGCTGTGTGGCACCAGAAGATGACCCACAAAGAATACAGTATGCAGCTCACATGCGGACTGATGTGGATTGGATTGGATTGGAGTTGTGTGTACAAGAGATGGTGAACATGAAGGAAGTCAGAGAAGAGAGCTTGCAAATATTTGTATTATTTTGCAACTCAAGATAGAGAACCTCCAAGGATTTTAATGAAATCAACTGTGTTTGTGACTCTATTTTTAAGTGAAAAGTGGTCAGTGCATTGCCAATATCTATATCTGGACATTTGTTTCCATACTCTGCTATGTTATTGTTGGCTACATCTGGAAGTGCCACCCTCAGATTGTGCTGTATATTGGCTTGGGAATGTGATCAGAATTCAGAGCCAAGAAGGACCAAGAGCCAGTGTGCTAATCTTTTTTGTCTGAGATATTTCCACCAAATACCCACTGCATTCAATTTGGTTTCAAATCATTCCCCCAGGAAACATTAGAAAACGATTTAAACCTTTCTGAACACTCGGTTTCTGACCCCAAGAAACAATCACTGTATAAATATCTGCCCTGACTGGCTGTTGTTTGACATCAGTCCAATTACAGTCAGTTTACATTGCTAAACACCTCAATGCACTCGCCAGCTCTACTTGCCATTGGAGTTACTGACTTCTCTCCCCATTCTGGACCCTCAGCAATTGGAATCAAGATCCATCTAGGTAAAGTTTTACCATTAGCAAAGCCTCATACTAATCACAACTCCCACCTTCGTTACCTAGTTCTTTTGTGTGTGTGAACACCTATATCTGTATATGCGTGTGTATGCATGTATTTTGCTTTTCCCCTAAATAAAACATTAAAACCTATTTCAAATGCCTTTGGAGATCTCTGTGCTTCCAGACCTGGTATAGTTGGGCTGTATACCAATGTCGCTCTTGCCCCAACCAAACTATATGTTTGTTTTCAGCAAAGTACCGCATTCCCCTAAAGGCATAGCACTTGCAGGTGTCCTCCCCAGACTCAAGCATTTTGGGTAAAAAGGGCCTCTGGAATCAACCATGGAGCTAAGCAAGCTCAGGTTGGAAAAGAAACATTGGAGAAAATGCAGGTTTGTGTCCCCCTTTCCTTCCTTCATGGGTATTACTCATAATTGCTTAATGGAACTCCTAAATATGTCTGCAAACAAGGATTTGAGCTGATTCTCAGAGGTTCTCTCAAACCAGTTCTTAAAATCTGTCAGGTTCGTGGCTGCCTTCCAATCCCCAAGGCCCCTCTCCTTTGGTCTCTCTCCAATAGTGCCTCACTAAACTACAAATTCAAATATTCTACAGGATGTTCCTAACACAATTAAACTGCACTTGAAAGGGATCTAGGACTCCTAGTAGACCACCAGTTGAACATGGGCCAACAGTGTGATGCGGCAGCTAATAAGGCCAATGTGATTCTAGGCTGCATCAATACGAGTATATTTTCTAGATGAAGGGAAGTAATAGTGCCACTCTATTCTGCTTTGGCCAGGCCTCACTTGGAATAATACTGTGTCCAGTTCTGGGCCCCACACTTCAAAAAGGATGTTGACAATTGGAACATGCCCAGAAGAGAGTAACCAAAGTGGTGAAGGATCTGGAAATCATCAAGCCCTATGAGGAATGACTTAAATAGATGGGAATGTTTACCCTGGAGAAAAGAAAGTTAAAAGTGGATATGATATCCATGTTTAAATATGGGAAAGGGTCGTACTGAGGATGGAGCAAGCATGCTTTCTGCTGCTACAGAAAAAAAAGGAGACACGACAATGGATGCAAGCCACAGGGAAAGAGGCTCCACCTAAATATTAGGAGGAACTCTGGGACAGTAAGAGCTCTTTGACAGTGGAATATACTCCCTTAGAGTTTGGTGGAGTCCTCTTCTTTGGAGGTCTTTAAACAGAGGCTTGGAATGTGTATTTCTGCATGGCAGAAGGGGGCTGAACTGGATGGCCTTGTGGTCTATTCCATCGCTATGATTCTGTAATTCTAGTGGAATCATAGCACCAGGATAATTTAGCACAAAAGGGACCTCAGTCTTCATAGAAAGGAGAATGGATAACGGTTCCTTACCCACAGAGGCCACATTCTGATAATTCTCCATCATCACATAACTGTACATCACTCTCTGTTTCTTCATCAGCAGTTTCCATTCCTCCTCAGTGAAATATATCACCACATCCGCAAAGGTCACCTGCAACAGAACATAGCCCTCATCCAGAGAGTGACTAAGCAAAAGGGGAGGAAAGCACATGGTTCATCTGAAATATTATTTCATCACTTCACAATTCAACCAGGGACGTAGCCGGGGGGGGTGTTCTGGGGGTCCGGACCCCCCCCTTCCATTAGAAAAATGAATGGTGTGTGCTGCTGCGCCACCGCACTCAAGCCCCATTATAATGGTGGCACTTAGTCTGGACCCCCCCCCCTTCCTAAAATCCTAGCTACGTCCCTGATTCAGCCCAGGAAATAAACTTTAAATTCTGTCAGCAAGAAAAAAAACCTACTGCCTTCGAGATCCAGTTTGTCTCAAATCCTTTCAATATAATATACAATATAATAAACAATATAATTTAGGCCATGGCTGGGATATAGAGGATGCATTATGATACTCACTATCCCAACACATACAGAACATTTACCCACCAAAGAATGATATTGCATGTAGACATTTCTTGCCACATTTCAGAGGCAAAAGTTAATTTTAACAAACTGTTCTGGGGATCACTCTGGGCTTGAGGGCCACTGGGCCCACCCCATATTTAGACCCAGAGATGTTCTCCCATATCCCCTAACATTTCACAGATGGGAAAAGGAAGACACATGTGGACAAGTAACACCAAAAGGTGGTCAAGATGGCCAAAGTTGTTTATGAGGAAGATCACACAAACCAGGAAGTGCACAACAGTTTGCTTTTGCTTCAGACTCCTGGGAAGGGCAATATCCTGCTTCCTTCTATCCTCTCCTCTCCCCACTTTTGAGTTGATGTGCGGCAAACTGAATGGCATTCAGGAATTGAAGTGACCTGAGAAGGGGGAAAGTGGGAGCAGGATATTTTTAAAAGCCCCTGAAAAAGTGGGGTGACAGAGGATTAACCAGGACTGTCTCTGGTAAATTGGGAGAGTATGTTCTCCACTTGCTTTCATGAACTTGCCCAGCAATGACACAGATGAAACTAAGCGTCAAGAACCTCGACTCACCAAAGACTTCTTGTACCTCTGCATCCTCCTTCTCTTGGAGCCCAACTCCTTCCGCTTGGCCTCTGTGTCGGCCATCAGGTGGGCAGGGGTCCTGGTGGTCTTGCACTTGGTCACTTCCAGCAAAAGGTGCCCCAAAGCTGTGTCCAAGGGGACTGAGATGAAGTTCCTGAGAAAAGAGACCAGAGATTCAAAAAAGGATGCAAACTGGATCTCCTATAAAGAATCAATGCAAATAGATAGAACTGGTTATAGAATAAAGACACGAGAAGATCCTAATGATCAGGATTATGATCTTTCACGGTTCTTTTACAGACAATTAGAGAGCTCTTCCTAATGGATAAAAAACAATACGGTATTTACAAATCAGACTCTGATCTAGAACAAGAAATAATGTTGAATAAAGATGCCTTATTAGCAAAACTTTATAATTGTATTATTCAAATCTATACAGAAGAGGAAGTTATTAAAGACAATATGATCAGATGGTCTCAAAGTGGAAGTACACTTGGAAAAAAAGACTGAACTATACTTGCAGCCAAAACATCAAAGAGAGTTACTATAAAACCTTTTTGATGGTATTTAACACCAGAGAGAATAAGAAAGATGTATAAGAATTGCAGGAATTTGTGTTGGAAATGTGAAAAGGAGCAGGGCTCAATCTATCAAATATGGTGGATTTGTGGGAAAGAGATACAACTTTGGAAGTTGGTTTATTTTGAAATTAAGAAAGTTGTAACTATATCTTTTAAATTCTCACCTGAAACTTTTTGCTTAATATAATA
>NW_024803001.1:0-23741 GCF_019175285.1 Sceloporus undulatus | reverse complement strand
TCCTCCATGTGCCGTGCGGCCTGGGGGCAGGACGGAGGAGACAGAGGTTGGCAGCGCGGGGTCGCCCGCATGGAGCCCCGCGGGGAAGCGGGGAGGTGGGGAAGGCCGCGCAGAGCCCCGCGGGGAGGCGGGGATGGCCCGCGGAGCCCCGCGGGGAGGCGGGGAGGGCCCGCGGAGCCCCGCGGGGAGGCGGGGATGGCCCGCGGAGCCCCGTGGGGAGGCGGGGAGGGCCCGCGGAGCCCCGCGGGGAGGCGGAGATGGCCCGCGGAGCCCCGCGGGGAGGCGGGGATGGCCCGCGGAGCCCTGCGGGGAGGCGGGGAGGGCCGTGCGGAGCCCCGCGGGGAGGCGGGGAGGGCCGCGTGGAGCCGGCGGAGAGGCAGGGAAGGGCGGCGCTGGTCTTCAGCCTTTGCCTCCTCCACCCGAGGCCGTGCGGCCCTCCTCATCCTCCTCCACCGCCGCCATTTTGCTTTTCAAAATGGCGGCAAAGTCTCACGCGACCTTTCCCGTCCTGGGAAAGGTCGCGCGAGACTTTAGCCGCCATTTTGAAAAATAAAATGGCACCCAGAGCGGTGCGGAATCGGCGGCAATCGGCGGTAGGACTGCGTGGGGGCTGGCAGAAAGGCCTCCGCGGGCCGGATCCGGCCCGCGGGCCTTAGGTTGCCGACCCCTGCAATATACTATACTACTTTACAGGTGTAATAATGTGTAATAATGTGTAATAATGTCTCGAAGCAGCATACAACAAAAGCAAAATCTAAAAATGGGAAACCAATAAAAGTATTAAGATACAACTATTAAAGGACATTTAGTAATCAATCCCAAATAACATTAGAAAAGATTTCATATCAGAGGCCAAAATCATAATTCTCAAAGTGAGAAGCATAGTATGTTCAAAAAGGCCTTGGTGAAGAGTTAGGTCTTTAAAAGGCTGCTCTTACATGTATGACAATTTTTGTACATTAATAGTCCTAAATCCTAAACAACCTTGTTAGCTAATCTGGGAAAGAGAGGGTTGTGTGTTGCCACCCAGTGAATTCATGGCAGTGGCAACTTAGTTACATGCCTGGTCTGTATCTCAGTCTCTGTACAATCCTGTGCATGTTTCTTCAGAATTCAGTGGGATATATTCCTTGGTAAATGTTTATAAGACTGTAGCCTCAGTCACTTTTCTATAGCAGCTCTTAAAGTCCAGCAAATCATTACCAGTTATTAAAGCAGAAAGAACCAAATTTTCTCTTTCTCTTTGTCAATGATTAATGGAATAATTCTGAAAGGCATAATCACTTGAATCTCTTGTGCTACTTGAGAATGCTTCATATCAGAATGATAGATACTATGCATCAGTCTAGTTATGTGACTCAGCTTGACTTTGGACTCCAGTGTTAACTCTTGTTGGTTTGGTCTGTTAATGTTACAAGTCATCTAAAATGGTCCTTCTGAGCATGATAGATGGATGAGCTGCACAGGACAGTAGTAGTATAGTAAAAGCAGGTTCACAAGGTTAATAGGTTAAACTTTTCATTAACAGGAACAATCTACCATTTCCCCTCCCCGTTTTGGCGGAGGCCTGTAGCAGGGGGGGGGGGGGGGGCAATGTCCCAACGACAAGGCATCATTAGCTATTGCTTTTATAAAACAAAGTACACTGGGTGGTGTGATTCTGGGCAATTAAGACCCATTACAATTACAAAATAAAACCCCTTCTGATGGAGATTACATTATTGCTAGAACTGGGTTGTTGATACTGCCAACAAAACTGCTTGACTTTTGGACTCTCCTTTGAGGAATGACAAGTACATTTGCATTTTTAAATTTGCCTGGATTATTTGTATCTCCATTTATTTCTTACATTTTAAAAGTTTGAACTACTTCCTTTTAATATATTGGTACCCTTCTTGAGTCTCCAGGAGTGGGTTAGAAATGAAAATATAACTATTGCTTCCTTAGTCTAAGCTGGCAGTCCAACATCTTTGTGTCACAGAAAAACATGGGTTTAATCTTGCTGCAATCCTTCCTATCATTGTGTCAAGTCTCATTTTAAGAGTGGCTTCATCAGATGTACATGCATGTATCACTGATGAAGGAAAGGAGGAGAAGACATGAATGACCCAAAAGTTGCAGAATAATTATGTATGCACATGGTTATTTGTACAAGAAATAACCAACTAGATCAGCTCAAAACACTACGCCTCACCATTCAGTAGCTAGACCAGGTGATTCAAAATAAAACACTTGTCGGTGGAAACTCTAATATTATATGAAGCGTATTTAGTTCAAAATTTCTTCTAGGTCAGAATGACTTTTTTTTAAGGAAAAAAAGCAGTGTATTATGGATGTTTTACAGATAGCATTTTTAACTTTTTATAGACAATAATGTTGAAGAGCCACTAAATCTGCTTCTCTGTGCTATTAAACTTTATTTTGCCAAGTTACAGTAAAATTGTGAATAAAAACAAATGCAAAAGCTTAACATAACAAGAGTTTGCCAAGCAATTAATAAAGTCTTTTAATTTACAGATGGCTATCCTCAAGAAGAAATGATTTACCGATGGAGAAAAAAACTCAGTAGAAGCAGCAGATCAGAAATCTTGGAGACTCTATCAGTTTGACTTCATGGGTCTCAGAAATACCTCTGATATTGTCCAAACTTCAGCAGGTAGGTATCCAATAACAAAGGAATGTTCCATTCTGGACATTTCAGGATTCAGTACCACCATTTCAAAAGCAAGAAAACCGGTAAACACAGGTCAAGATGATCATCACATTCTACAGCATGGAGCTTCATTGCTTGTATAAATGTGTATGAAAACCACTGCAATTGAGAATCCAGAATTTGAACCCCTACTCTGCCATGGAAACTCTCTGAGTGACCTTGGGCAAGTCACACACTTTCCACCTAAGATGAAGGCCATGGCAAATCTCCTCTGAATAAATCTTGCCAATAAAAGCTTATGATAGGCCTAACGTAAATTGGAGTTGACTTGAAGGCTACATGTATTACCACAGGTGATGGAAAAAAAGAAAGCAAGTCTTGGCATCCTTCTCCTCTGACACTTGGCAGGTGGTGAGTAGGTGACATACCTTCTGCATAATATACAAATCAATTTCATAAATGTAAGGTGCATGTAAAAGGGTGGAGTTCAAGATAAATAGTATAACCTTCACATTAATATTGATGGGGTCCACATAGGCTTTGACAATTCAGGATCACGGCATGGGAAGGTCACAATCAGCATGCTGTGATACTAAAAAACAACAGGAAATAAATCAGTTGCTAGGAATTATTGGGAAAGTTATAAATGGGGAAAGGAATTATACGTTTATAGTGACATTGTATTGAGACTGCTCTATGCAGGTCTGAACATAAAATGTCAAAAAGGATATCAGAGAATTAAAAAGGTACCAAAAAGAAGACACCTCAATAATCAATACACTAAATGCAGGAGCTTTATAATTTAGAGGGGAAAAAGATGACTAAGGATGACTAGGGCGGAACATGGTGGAGACTTGACAAATCAGTATAGACTGTTAAAATTGAGAGATTTTTCTCTCTTTATGAACTTCATGGGCATTAAAGAGGAAAGTACTTCTCCAGAGAAATCATTTCTTCTTTAATTGATAAGATGCACTATTAGAAGCTGAGATATTGGACCTTAGTTTACTTTTTCTTCCTCTTTTAAGGGAACATCTTTAACTAGAATATTTGGAGTACATATCCCAGAATGTCCCAATCAACATGGCTGCTGGCCATGTCATCTGAGGCATTCTGGGAATGTAGTCCCCAAATCCCCTGCCTTTCTAGCTCTGAAAAACAGCTAAAATTCCCACATGCTTAGTGGAATGAATCTTTATTTTTAGAGAGCTTTGATACACAGTTGCTGTGGATAGCAATCACCATGTGTTCTGTGTGTGAGCTTCCAAAGGTGTCTGGCTGGCCACTGCTGGAACAGATTTCTGGACTAGATGAATGTTAGTCTTATCCACTAAGACAATTCTAATGCTTCTGTGTTGTCAGTGTGACAAAAAGGACCATCTGTTAAACCAAATGAGAGTTAGGAGTCACCTACACAGTCTGTTGCTATGTATGAATATATTGTGATGGAGGTCATTCAGTACATTATTTCTGAAACTATTTTGCAAACATCCATACTTCAGTCAAATTATTTATTAATATCTTGATAGCAGTACATCACAATAGATGACACTTGCTGACATCACTCCAGATCTGAGTTCCAGAAGCCAACTATAACTGAGTGGGTGGGATGGAGGCAGTTCTTCAGAAATGCTTACATACAGTAGGTTATGTATGGTTCTTGCAGAGATACTCTCGTAACCCTGGCAGCCCCTCTAAGAATTCTACCTCCCTAAACAAAATGGTTAAAAGACCTCTGGGTTTGATTAAATTAAGATGGGCTGTGTCAGCACCACAAAGAAGGATAATAACCAAAGCACTTGCATGTATCCTTAAAATATTTAATAAAACAAAAATAAATGTCCTACTCATTTCAAGTGGAGCACTTCAATAGGTTAAATGTATAGTATGTTGTACACATTAAAAATGACAGTGAGAGAAGATATGGTGGAAATGCCATTCTGGTGCATGCATCAGCTAAAATTGCTTGCAAGGATAAACCTTCCACCTTTCCCCCTAAATAGGTTTGCTTTGTATTGTCTAGCCTAGCATGACAAAAAGTAACTCCTGGTGCACTAGTCTAGGCAAACTAGAGCATTTGAAAAGTTTTCTTTTGAAGCAGAACATGGGCCTCCAACAGACAGCCCAAAAGGGCCACTCTCAGGCCGGTCCAAGGCATGCACATGACGCACACCCCTGGATTACTCAGAGGCCATCTGGAGGCCATGCCAGGGCTGCCAAATGCAGCCCAAAACCAGCCGCAAAATAAGCAGTGTCTTACCACTACTTTTCATGGTCCATTCAGGAGCACAACAGCAGGCACCCTCAGGACTGCAGTGTCTGGTTGCTACAGTCAAGTGGTGGTCCCGCAATGGTCCCACAGCAATCAAGGTGGGAGCAGCATCTGGCTGCTCCTTCTACTCTGTGTGCTTCACCCCAGCTTGTGCAGGTTTAACACTGATAAAAGTGGCAAAAGTCTAGATCTGATACTATTTGGCTGTATTTTGCATTTCATCCCACTACTTCTTTTCCATTTTCCCCATTCTTTTTCTATATTCACTAATATAGAAATACATATAAATTTGCAGCTCCTCTTTCTTTCTTTTCTTTTCTCCCCCCCTACCCATTTCACTGTCGGCACTGCTTTCCCCCCATTGATGCAAGATATCAAAGTGTCATCATTATGTATTATAATGACAGTTTTCCAATGAATAAATATCAAGTATCAAGATTATCAATTGTTTTTTCCAGCATGTACAGTATGAGTTGGGCTACCAAAATAAGACATTTCCATGACTACTAATTCTTTTTTTTTTTTGGCAAAGTTTAGTAGACTTTTCTCTTCTTTAATGCTTTAAAGACTCAGAAAGCCTTTCATTAATGAATGTTTTCCCCCCACTGCCCTTATCACCAGACTCTAATTTAAACTTAATGTAATTCACTTCATTTCCATTGAAAGCAGTTATCCTGCCTGATAATAAATACAAGTGTCTGCCTGGACATCCTTGGACCATTTCCCAGCATCGATATCCAAGTATCTGTATGGTGAGGATCCATTCTCCACAAAAGATAGAGCAAGTGTCCATCTGGACTGAAATCAAAACACCCCACCCAGTATCAAATAATGTTTTCTGAACCAGTTAGAAATCAGAGGAAGATGGTAATAACACACAGCTTCACGGACTGTTTTTCTGTTCATCTGCTAAGACATGGTACTGTTTGAAGCAAGGATGCAGAATGCAAGGTGACTCCTTTTTGCGCCCTTGAAAAGGCGTCATAGCCATGTTGCCATGGCTATATGGCACTCCTTCATTGCTGCACCGTATGGATGCAATACCAGAGGAGTGCCATGATGCAGCATGGTGTGGAGTGGTGCCCAGCATCAGGGCACCCTGGAGGGCAGAGTCGGGAATGTGTTGTGAGGACACTACGCCCAGACTCCACCACCATGCTGGCCTTAAGAGCCAGTGTGTACAAGGTCTGTGTACAAGGCAGCCATAATTACATTTTGTAGTGAAGGTTGAGTCTCCCTTATCCAAAATGCTTAGAAGCAGAAGTGTTTTGGATTTCGGATCTTTTTAAAAAATATTAAGATACTTGTATTTGCATATATGTACATAATGAGATATCTTGGAGATGAAGCCCAAATCTAAACACAAAATTCCTTTATGTTTCATACACACCTTATGCATTTAGCCCAAGGGTAATCGTATATAATATTTTAAAATAATTTTGTGCATTAAAACATTTTGGGTTTTGGAATGTTTCAGATTTTAGAATTCCAGATAAAGGAGACCCAGACTGTACTGAATAACTATGAATTGGTGAAGCAGCAATCATGGAAGAGTCCCCAAGGGATTTGAGGCTCAACAGCAAGGATAATGCAGCAGTGCAGTCAGGCCAGTGGGAGTGAAAACCAGTCTGCATTTGCACTGCAGAAATAATCCAGTTTGACACCACTTTAACTGCAGTGGTTCAATGCTATGGAATTCTGGGAACTGTAGTTTGTTCTGGCTTTAGAGCTCTCTGACAGAGAAGGCTAGATGTTTCACAAAACTATGATTCCCACAATTCCATAACATTGAGCCATGGCAGTTTAAGTGGTATCAAACTGGATTATTTCTGCAGTGCGGATGCAGCCACAATCAAGCAAGCAATCCAAACAAAAGTCCAAAAGGGAGATTCAAAACAATAATCTTTAAACAGAACAATGTCTGAAGTTACCAGGCAGCACAGGCCAGGAGCATGAGTCAGGAATATTGTGTCCCCCCAGATAGGATGGTTGTGAGCAACAAATTTCCTGAAGAAGGTGCTGGAATTTATGGTCATCAGCATGCAGCTGCTACCTGATCAATGTGTGTTTAATTCTTTTCTCTGCTTCATTTGGCTGTGGTAGAGGCTGTTAGTTCTGCATCATGCTGTTCAGATACTGCCATGCCTTCTTGGCCCTCTGCCCCACTATCATGGCACTCTTTCTCCTGTGTTGCCCTGCTGTCTCAATCTCTGAGTCCAAATCCTGTGGGTATGTTACAACATACAATATGGGGGGGGGGATCTCCCTATACATTTTCTCCACACCATGTATGTTTTATGAACTTCAATCAGGTATCCTTTTCTTAACTGTTTTCCCCCTAAAATAAGACACACATCCCTCCAAAATGATAATGGCTGTGGTCCTGTTGATCAGTTAAAAATGCATAACCTAGAGTTACATATTTGTGGCTGTTTTTTATTCATGATTCCCTAAATGACCCCTGCTTTAGGGTCTACATAGAGAGAGCAAAAGTCTTCCTATCTCCACTTTCTGGGAAGTAGCCCCTGATCAATGGAGATCCATTCCTCTGTCCCTCAGGAAGAGATGGCTGACATTTCCACCCTTGCACAAGTGATCTTCAACATGAGGGGGAGTTGTGACAGAGATCTTCCTTCTGATTATCACAATGGAGATCACTCATAAGAGGGGGTGGAACATCAGCTGCTTCCTGAACAACAGTTAAACAGACCATTGTCGATCACAACAGCTGCTTCCCGGTAAGTGGGGATTGGAGGAAGGATCAGAGTGGGATTCACTGTGTAGCACTGAAACTATGCTGTTTACAGGGGTGTGTGTGTGTGTATACACACATATATCTCCAATAAGGATTCCAGCATTCCAGCCATTATTTCCTCTAAGTGGAGTTCCTCTGCATCTTGATTATGTTGTTTGCGCTTTTCAGCTTTTTTTTTTTTTTTTTTTTGGCTCTCCAATATCTTATTTTCAGTGCAATAACAAGAACTACATGTAGTATTTGAAGTGCTGTTGCAAAGTAGATTTGTATAAGTGCAGTGTGATTATTGATAATTTTATTTTCAGTATTCATGCAGAGCACTAGGCAGAAATCACATCACATCAACACCTGCCTTGAGCCTTTGTGATTTTTTATTTTAATTAAACAGATTCTCCTGGTCTGCACCAGTTCTACCATCACCATGACCATCATCATTTATTTATATAGCACCATCAATGTACACTGCTTCTGTGTTAGGTGCTAGGTGCCAGTCAAGACAGGACACTGTCCTGACCTGTCCCTGCCAGGGAGGAGGGCTGGCCAACATTGTAACATAAGAAGAGACTGGCCATTATGGTTCCTGGGCAGAGGGGAGTTGATGCCTTTCCCAGCAGGAGCAGCTCGTGAACAGCATACTTCTACCCTGATACTACTGGCATAGCCCACAGAGCCAATTCTGAAACTATGGATTCAGCTTGATGACTTTCCATATCTACATTGTTTTACCATTCCAAAGACTATTCTCCTTTGAAATCTATAGGTATGGATCACCATGTGATTTATTCCTTCTCTCCCACATTTTCAATATTTCACTTCCTTCTCTAATGATCCTCTCCTGTGGAACTGCCCTTTAAGAGCAACCTTTCACTAGATCAACACTTTTATAGATCTCTCCATCACATCTCTGAAATCTTTTTCTTTCAGCAAAAATCAAATCCATATGTATGTGGAGTTGGGACCTTTTGCTTTGATGTATATCACTTTATACTTGTTTATTCTGAACTCTACTAGCCATTTCAATGACCATTCCCCAGTTTGCAGAGCTTTTTTCCCAAAACCAAAAAGCTGTCACAAGCACAGATATTCTTTCAAATGTACCTGTATGTTCTTAGTTTAGACCTCTCTGCCCCACCCCATGATTATGGACATGAATCTACATGAAGAAAACATGAGAACAGAAATTACCATGTGAATAACTCCTAGGAGTTAAAAGCCGATGTTGCATAATTAAAATCTGAAGCACTTCATACATTAAAAACTTTAGATGGAGTTAAGCACCATCTAAAAGTTATAAATGACATTAAAGTATGCTAGATGGATCAAAATGTAATGGCAGTTCTTACTACTTTAATAGAAAGTGATGAATTCTTCAAAAATGAAATTAAATAGATCAAGTGGTATTTCTTCTTCTTCTGTATTGGAACACATTGTACTGAAAGAACAAAACACTGATCTATAACTCAATGATTTACAGTGCAGCTGTTCACATCAATAATACATCTTTGTGATTAAAATCCATTTCCTTGCTAAGACACAATTAACACATTACTAAATCTTGGTGATTATGTGGTTCAGTTGATCATTAACAAATGAAGCCAATATAAAGGAGAGTTGCAATATTTTATGAGCAAATGGAAATTTCTAGATGTGAAAAGATGTTTATAGTTTACTGGTAGATGTTGAGGAAGGTTCAGATATCAATATGAAATTCCTGTGTTATAGACAAGTGTGTTCAAGGAGGAGGAAGAAGGGAAGGAATTACTCTCCTTGTCATAGGTTACATGTGATTATGCCACAGGAGTCCCTGCATTGGCTTCCTTGTGGCTGGTGTTTGTGTAAGTTTTCATGTCACCCAAGGCAGTAGAAAGAGAGGCAATTCCCACCCATCCATTTTTGTCACTGAACGCATCAGGGTATTTCTGATGGCTTTTGTCACCATTGTCTAGTGGTGATTGATAGCTTCCATGTCAATTGAACAGTGAATCATTTCCAGGGTTTAGTCTGAATCTTTAAACTATTTTAGGTTTGAAGAGCTTAGGCAGCTCCTTTAAAGTCTGGACTAAAGCCCAGAACTGATTCACCAACTTAGAGACATGAAAGCCACCTTCTCTACTACCTCTGTTGAAACAGAGCTGCCCCATCACCCTCTCTCCTCTGTGTACCCTACTCATAATGCCTAGCTCAGAGTTAGGCTTTTGGATCCTGGCTGACTCTTAGGAGTCCTATACCTGTTGTTTTTTTGACATTTGCCCTATTACAGTGAGCCTACCAATGGCCTACATTGCAGAATGAGCTGAATTTTTACCATTTAAATCCAACCCCTCCTGGAGGTGAGGATTGCAGTGGAAGTCTCATAGAGGCAACTAAACAAGTTATTCATGAATAACTGTATCTAGATAGGTACTTTTGTTATGTTCCTATTCATAATGTCTTTTGGGGATAATTTTAAAAAAAATTGGCTGATCCATGTCCCATGGTAAGGAAATCACAGAATGTGCTGGTGTACCGAAATTGTAAAATAAACCTTTAAAAGCAATGAAGAAAATGAATTCTTAGACTCCACAAGCTATGCAAATTGAAGGAAGGTATTTATTCATATTCATGAATTCCTGAATGTTTTCCATGCATACAAAATGACTCATTCATTTCAGTTCTACAAAAGAATTTGTGTTTGAAACTACTAGAATTTATATATGTAATTTATGAGGGCATGTACAAATATATTGTATGCCTAGTTAGTCTAGAAATGAAATAATCAGATAGCTTGGTTAATGCAAGCATGGAACTGATATCATTTATTTAGCATGCATAGGTTTTCAATCTTAGTCTTACTAAGTTTCCCAAAGGATTTCTCCATACAACTATTTTTTGCACATTTGAAAGCTTTCTTACCATAGTCCTATTATTCTGGAACATTATATTCTGAGCATTCAAAAGGCTTTGCTGTTCTAGGCAATACCTGCAGATCTACATCCATCGCCATTTTAATAGAAGTGCATTATGTGGCTGCACAACTCTTGAAGGCACATTGGTTTGTTATGTAATTAGCACAAAGTCCCAGAAATCTTCCTCTAGTTATGTGCTCATCTATGGCTGTAATAAAGATGAACTAAACTGCTCTAGTTTATCCTGCAGTTCTCTACACAACACTATGTGTGATTAAGCCCCATTTCACTCAATGGGATTTACTTCTGAATTATGTGCATAGGCCATCAGAAGGAAAATCAAATGCTGATCTCTAACTTCACCACAGTTTATTGAATTGTTTTTAAAGTATGTTTTAAATTTCATATTGTTTAATTGTATTTTAAGGGGGGTTGGGGCCTTGGACTGTATATTTAACCTTGTAAGTCACCCCGATTGCATTGTGTAGAGAGGTGGGATATAAATAAATATTATTATTATTATTATTATTATTATTATTATTATTATTAGGATTACCCTGATTCTCGTTTTCTATTAATCACTCAAATGTACCTTGGTTTAACAGAGAATTATGTGCTAAAAATAATAATATTATAATAGTATTTTTCCCATGGTGTCATTAGGGGTGACACCCTAATTCTGTTGATGCCAATGCTCCCAAAACATAAGGCATGGGGTGTGTGTGGATCAGTGAATGGAGAAACGTGACTCTCACTCATAGCCACCATTAGCGAGTGAGGCGAGTATCACTCTGCCCATTGAGCCTCCACAGCCATGGACTCCTTCCCTTCCTCTGACTCCCTTTTCTGTCCATCCAGCAGCCCTTTCAGACCTGGAAATGGCTTCCAGGTGGGCTGAAAAGGTAGGAAGAACAAAGAGAGGTAGAGAGGCAGTGGTGGCAGCAGAAACCTGGAGTTGACTCACCATTCCTGCCACCACTGCTGGTAGTCTGTCTCTTCAGGGGGCTGCAGCATCCTAAAGAGATGGGTAGTTTCATTTCGTGATGATTATGGAAAATAATTTTAGGTGGGTGGGGTCAAAAAATGATCTACACCAGGTGTCAATTATGCTAGGCACACCACCGCTTTTACCCTATAATATTCACATACAAACATACACACACATGTGTGTGCACAGACAAATGTATACAATCCATAAAATTAACTACTGAGTTGACTTTTGACTCCTGCTGAAATTCAAACTAAAAGTGTCTGTTTTTATGGATATTAATTGCTCTTGTCTGTTCACAGAGTGTTGCTGACATTTCTCAAAGCCCTGGTGGCTCCCTCTGAGTCACAATGCCACATTTAAAGGATGCCTGTCACATGAATGCTCTTAACAGGATAAACATTTTGAGGAGTGTGTGTGTGTGTTGTGTTTTTTTTCCAGTGCATGGTTTGAAAAGATCTCCTATACCATGTATTGGTAGCATCTGTGAAATTAACACCTTCCAATATGTCATGCTGATGACTCCAAATTGATACTTATGTACACTTTAAAAAATCCTAGCAGTTGGGTGTAAATTGGAGCCATAAATTTGATCCAACAAATGTCTTAATTCTTGTCTACCCCTAGTTTGAGGACTGTAAAGTTGTGATGCAAGATATTGTAGGAGTAAACAAAAGTAAGATGTTCTTACCTGACCTCATGAGCCTTAAACAGCAGAATGTCTATAAATTCAAGAGCCCATACAAGAGACAGGGTTGGAAGAGAGATGGGCAACATGTGGCCCTCTGGCTGTTGTTGGATGATGCAAGTCTTATCACCATTTGCTCTGTAGTAGACTACAACTGGTGGGATCTGGAGTTCACCAACATTTAGAAATCCAATCATTCCCAATCCCTGGGTTAGAGTGTAGAATTATCACATCATCCTAGTTTTGTGTGATGACGTTGTTCTAAAATAAAATAAATGTAGTGTAATAGAAAAGAGAACCTGTTTTTGTTGTAGAAAAAAACATCAGAAACATATAAGACCAATTGCTGAATGTCAACTGAATTCATGGCTCTGAAACCCTGCAGCTGTGTAATGTTGCAGTTTATTTTATTTTCCTTACAGCTATCTGAATTGCAATTATTGAGTTCACAACAGGATTTCACATATCTCATAGATTAGTTGTGAAGGCATTGCTATGAAATCAATTAGAAATGTATAAAACTCCTGCACATTTAAAATCTTATGTATTTCACCTCCCTCAGGGAAAAACAGTTGAAAATAAAAAATAACTCCTTATCTAAATGTGTTCTCTCCCTTTCCCTTTTAAAAATAGTCCCCCCCCCCGCCCTATGTATGAGAACTCTGTAAAGGAGCAGCCACATTACCTATCATCTAGACCCATTTTCAGCCTACAAGGCTAAAGTTATCTATGTCAAAATGTATACAGTTGTCCCTCCATATTCGCTAGGGTTAGGGGAACAAGACCCCCGTGAATATGGAAAAACTGCAAATAACAAAAACACTGCTTTTACCTGAGAGGACACCTCTCTAGGAATCTCTAGGTCCTCCAATGCAACTCTGTGGTCAATGTCCAACATACACTGACCATAGAATGGCACTGGAGTAGCTACAAATGGTCTTTCAGTGCAACTTTCAGTTAAAGTTGACCACAGAGTTACACTGGAGGACCTAGACAGTCCTAGAGAGAACATATTAATGAAATCCGTGAATAATCAAATGTGCAAATATCAAAGCCGCAAATATGGAGGGATGACTGTATAGTACTATAGAATGAAATAGGTCTCTTTTAGGGCACATATATTATTGTTCCCAAATTTCTAAAACAAATTGTGATTCTATTCAGTATAGTTTCTTGATCTCTTTCAATTGACTTTTCTCATTCTTCTCTTAGCAAATTGTACCATAAGTTATAACCCTTACTAAATGACATAAGGCCTTGTTCTAGGGTGTAGCCACAGTGAGAGGAAGACAAAAATTACAGTATTGTCAGTCAAATAAGTATTATGCCTCCCATGAAATTCCCCTGCAGTTGAGCCTTTAGAAATTTAGGGTTCGTACAGACAGGCCAAAATAAAGCTGCTTTGGGTCACTTTGGAGGGATGCTATTTAAATTATACATGCTTCCTAAGAAGCCAGAAGCTATGCCAAAGCCACGATCCAGTCCTTAGGACAAGAGCACAGCTTTAGCGCAGCTTCCAGACTCTTAGGATGCATGCATCGTTTAAACAGCATACCTCCAAAGTGACCCAACACAGCTTTATTTTGGCCTGTCTGTACAGGCCCATAGATTAGGCATCCAAGAAGACATAGGCCTGAAGCAGACTGCATGGAAGGAGAGGCCTCTGACCACTCCAGTCCCATCATGCTGGGACTCCACAGCCTGTTTCCAAAGTGGGCTGCTGCTGCAGTCCCAAACAGGCCACCAGCAGGAACAGATTAAATCTGCTCCTTTGAGAGCTAGTTTTTCCTGGCTTGGTGAGGCCTTAGTGTGGCTTCTGGTTCTGTCATCAAAGTAAGCTTGCTGATTAGTTAAAGAGGCACCTTTACAATGGAGGTAGCATTCCTTATAGAAAAGAAAAGTTGAAATAATATGTAGTATTGCCCTCTCTTCCAACTTACTAGATAGTGGAACAAATGATCCTCCCCTCCACTTCATTCCCACCCCACATTTAGTCAGTAGGAATACATAGAATTTTGTTTCAGTTCCAATATTGATAAGAATTTTGCAAAGTTCACAGATTTAAAACATTCTAATCTGAGAGAAGCTAAACTGATTGATTCACTCATTCAAGCCCAACTAAGGATTTGAGTTCTTAATTGTTAAAACTCCAGGTTTAAATCTCCATGTATTCAACAGAATGAATGTTCATCTGGGGTTGCCACCTCTTCTTTTCTGTGAAGCTCTTCATCTTGAACACCCATAGGACAGGGCAACATAACATGCTCGTCTCCTTGCTAGGAATAGTTGCACCTTATGAATTTGATCAGTGCAAATAAGGAAGAAATTTGCTTCACGTTGGTTTTCTTTTTCTTTTTTAACAAAAATACATGAACTGTATATTTGGAATGGACAGAATATGGAATGTCAAGAACAAATATTTGAATTCAGAAGAAAGCAAATTTAACAGAGTTCTCAATCCATATTCTCCAGTCAGGCATAAATCTTGTTACCAAGTCTCCAACCATGGTATGGCCAGTGGGAAGCGAGGATAGGTGCCTTCAACAGTGACTGCTAGAGACCCACAGGTTGTCCACTCTGCCTTAGGTAAAGATACTACTTCTGCCCTGAGTTACTGCATCTGATTCTTTCCTATATTCCCTGCCTCACCATATTTCATTCTACCCCTGTAGGTTCCTGAAGCCTTAGAAACAGCTGTTCATGAGGACTAGGGTAGCCATATGTGGGTAGGGGGCATCAAATAAAAGCAAATCAGAGTTGGAGAGGACTGTTGAAGAATATGATTCTGGCATTGCTGTTTGATTGTAGGTATTTTGCTCATGCAAGAGAAGGATACTTGTTAGGTACTAACCTCTTAAATATTACTTTGAAAAAGAGGGGGCAAATGATCTCCCTATCATTGACTGTCCTTTCTGAACTTATGAAAACATTAAAATGTGTACAGCCACTTAGGTGTGAAAGCCAACCAAACTAATGTGCGGAGAATGTGAGTTGAATGTGGATTATGGATTCATAGGAAAGGGGCCAATTTAATTATCAGTGAGGTGACAATACTATATTAATTTCTCTGGATGTAGGTGCCATTGGATTGAGTGGGAATTGCTGAGTAGCCTGATATAGAACATTATTGCGCAGCTCAGAACTTGACCTACATTTACTGAATCACCATCACAAGTGGCAGTTGTGTACCAGCACAGAAATGTTGGTTGAGCCCCAGTTTGTGGTGAGAAACAGACCGCTGAAGCTGATACTTTACTATTCTCAACAGTAATAAGCATGTGGTTAAAACTTACATTCTTAATGAGAACCTAAAAGGAGAGTTTGCTCATATAATGTGTGACGCTTGTTAAAATATATTTAGCTGGCAAGATAGTTAAAGAAAGAAATGAAATTACAAAGTGGCCTAGCAAGTTGGCCTTGTTTTTAATGGTACAATGAGAGAAAATAAAAATACAATTTTCCTATTAGAAAACTATCTTAAAATTTTATGAAGCTATGTGTTTCTTCCTGAGACTCAAATGCTGCATTATTGCAATATCAGGGCTTTAAATTGTGGAATTCATCTGAAGAATGTTTCATATATTAGCTTTTTCTAGAGGATAGCCCCCCCCCCCCCCCCTGAGCATGTTGTAGCTTCATTTTTTACTACTACCATACTTACAGGTGGCATTTACTGTCATTTCACACACCTGTGAGAAGCCAGCATCAAATGAAGCTGTACTTATGACTAATAAGCACAGGCAACATTTTTGGGACAACTTTGTTGGTTGCAGTTCAAGAGCCTTGGCCCCAGCATGGGTACAAATCCAGGCATCAGTGTTGCCAACAAGCCTCGAAGATATTCCCTGGAATGTTTTACCAAAATCCCAAATCCCCAGAATTCCCCAATATTTACCGGAATATTCAGTCAAAATCCCCGGAAAGACATTAACTAAATTCCCCAGATTCCAGGAAATTCCCCAGAAATTGGCAATGCTGCCTGGCATTGTTCTACTCACCTCCAACCTGATAAAAACTACTAAATCAGTTAACCTCTGGATACCTATGGAATGACACACATGGAAATCCACATGGGTGGAAGTCAGCACATGGCTTCCAGTCATTTCGGGTGGGGTGTAGTCACCTTTCCCATGCTGGGCATGTCCCCAGGGTCCATTAGGGGGACTCCCAACTGGATTACTTGGGAACATTGACACCAATTGCCACAAAGCGGATCTTGATCCCATCCTAAAACTATCTCTAGTTGTGACAAAGATTACAGCTTCTACTGACATAAAGCCAAAATAAAGATGGGTGTGAGGAGGTTGGTGATTACAAAGTTTAATCATGAAATGAGGTTGAGAGCACTATGGTCTGGTTTATATAGCCAAACTATACATCTGTGTGAAACTTATGCTTGGCCTGCTCCCGTCCTCTCCCCAGTCAACCTTGCCATTCCTGATTAGTCAGCCTTCCCACCCCTTCCAAAGCCCACAAACAGCAATGCCTCTGGGAAGAGAAAGAGGGAAACCTGCACCATAGAAGATGGAACCTGCCAGTTTATGTTGCAAATTGTGTTCCCAGTAAACTTGGAATGCCATTATTTGTGGTATGTCATGGTCATCATGACAGCTGTGTATACTTAATAACATAAATAGGCAGGGCAAGCCCAAAGGATTTTACTGACTGAAGTGGAGCAGCTAATGCCCTCTGCCCCTATAATCGCCCATCAACTTCCACTAAGCCAAGCAAGTTATTTTGATTCATCAAGCAGAAAATTCCAGACACAGAATAGTGAAAACAAGCAAAAATAAATCAGCTATAAGTCAAGCAGCAGAACAGAAATTCAGACCTGTTTGTGTATATCAGCAAATCTGACAGTTTTCCTCTCTTAAATTCACATTGTATGGAGTTTGATCACCCCAGATCATAAAAGAACTGATATACTGTATTTTTACTTCAGTTTGACCTTCAAACATGGGCTGATAGTTACAGATCTGTATGTCAGTTACAAATTTTTAACCTAGATTTATTGAACTGTAACTGTTCTATAATTGTCCACTATTACCAGGGACAAAATGTGGAACAAATTCGAGACCAAACTGTAGGACAACTACAGGACAAAACTCAGCCCAAAATATAGGACATTTAAGAAAAATGGAGGACCTTAAATGGCCTACATTTTGGGCTGAGTTTTGTCCTGCAGTTGTCCTACAGTTTGGTCTTGAATTTGTCCTACACTTTGTCCCTGGTAATAGTGGACAATTATGGCAACTCTATCTATATTCAGTAAAATTACATAGTCTTACTATATGACTGAATAAATGCACCCCCTCCACACACACAGATGATCTTCAACTAGCAGTCACATTGGATGATGGAGGCTTGTTCAGCTGCCAATCATAGAATCATAGAGTTGGTATGGGCCCTCTGGGCCATCCAGTACAACCTCATGGTGCCAGAAGAATGATGTTTCCACCTCCCTCCATAAGCAAGCAAGGATGCAACAACCAGTAGGACCTCTGTTGCAATTCCTTGCTGCAACCTCACTCAGTGGTGGGAGGGGACTGGAAATGTCATCCTACTTGTGCCCCAATCAGTAGCTAAACAGCCCTCTTTCACCTAATGCAGCTGATGGCTGTTAAAAGTGGCTGTGAGGAGTTGGGGCAAGGCCAGGAGACATTACCTAGTAACACATATGTAACTAAGTAGCCGCTGTAGAATATTGGTGCATAGGGGCATCGCTAAGGTTTTCAACGGGTGGAGACCACACCAGGTGACACGCTAAGGTGGGGTGATACCACTGTTCCCCAGACATCTGCCTTTTGGCTGAAACGGGCAGTTTCATTCATTAGTATCCCTTTTAAACATTTGAGAGATGGTGTGAGTGAGGCAAGGCTCAGTAGGAGGAGAAAAGAGAGGGCCCAGTTTAAAAAAAAAGTTTTTTAAAAAAATATTTATGTGTGTGTGTGTGTTTAATTCTTTTAAAATTTTCTTTTTAAACATCGGATCTTATCTAAATTTCACTTTAGCCACATGAAACTATGTACATGTAAATTTTGTAATTTAAAGGAATAATTTTAATTTTGTTAGTTGCATTGCCATTACATTCAATGCTATCTGGGAATTACAATTTATGAATAATATTAGTACAAAATATATTACTAAGGATTCTGTATGGTGTAGTATAGAGGAGGTCAGTGGAGGAAGTTGACACTATGGCCCTTAGCACACAGAGGCTTACCATCGGCAAAATATTCCTGAAGCATGAAGGTGGGATAGCAGGCCATGCTTCTTAATCATCATTGAGGCGTCCCGCTTCTCTCCAGTTGTAAAAGCGTTCGTGGAGCAGCCATTTCTTGAATAACTGGAACTTTCATTATTCAAGAAATGATTGTGCCATGAATACTTTTACAACAGGAGAGAAACAGGATGCCTCAATGACTATCCACCTTTGCACTTCAGGAACGCTTCAGGAACGTTTTGCTGGCATTTTAGCAATGGTGAGTGCCTCTGTGTAAAAGAGTCTTTTGAGTTACCACAATGGATGACAGTACCTGTAGTGATTCCACTGTTGGTGCGTATTGATCACCTCTTCACATATATTTTGAAAAGCAAACATAATTTTTATTGTGCCTTATAAACCAAACAAAATTTTCATTTTTTCTTCTGTCTGAATAGTTGTCATGAAGTTCATGTTCTCTTCTACTTCATACTCTTCAAGCACTAATTTTTAATCACTGAAAATCTAATGAGTTTTCAAAGCACAGGAAGTTACACTATTGCCCAAGGGTCCTTTTCAGATACCGTACTTTCTAACTAGAACCAGTAAAAGGGAAGAGAAAGGCAGGGCAGGAAAGAAATGAATCTAGCCCTCATAAACTATTGTCCATTTCATATATGTTTTATAATCAACCAGGCAAATGTGATGAAGGCTGTTTCTTCAGAAGCTATGTAACTAAGATGAAAGTTAAATTAACATCAGTAGTATAATAACAACAGGGTGGCTCTCTTCACTTGATCTCATTTTCTGTTCTCAATTTGCCTCCTTTTGAGAAAACATAAGAAATTGTGACTTTAGGCATCTGAGGCAAAATGAAAAAACCATACATGACCATACCTCCAAGTTAGAGGGATAGAGGAGTGTGGGAGGTGTGCAGCTCTTTATTTTGCCCCCCCCCCCCAACTTCAAGCTTCAAGACCTTTTCTTTCTATGGAAAACATTCCAAACAATTTTTAGCCCCCTAAATAGTACCCAAATGAGGATCCCAGACCTCAAATCCATACACCTTTTTTTTATTATTATTTCCAGACTTTTCCCTGGTTTTCTATTTCTGCCTCTCCACATAGAGCTCTCCCATCAGGTGCTGTGTTTAAACACACAAACACACATTTTATGCTACAGTTTTACAACTGCAAGGACTCAAACAGATGGGTATGCAGCTAATACAGAAAGGAATATACACCAAATCCCTAGCATTTCTTTAATTAATTAATTAATTAATATCCTAGTACAGGACCCAAGGTGGCATAAACTGTTAAAATATATTTCTAAATTGTATTGAAAATGTTCAGATGTGGCAATGGTTAACTAAGGTTTAAAATGGTTCCTGTTGCAGGCCAGAAAGCCTAGGCCTGGAAGAGCAAGTCTTCAAGGACATGTGCTGAGACATAATATCAACAAATGTATTATTGTTATGCTCCTGGGTAGCATGGTGACTTCATGGGAAAGAGGTGTGTCCACTTGGTGGGAATGTTGATCTTTTGAGAGAACAAAGACTGATGTCACATTCAAGCTTCTAGCATGGACTCTGAAAGAGAATAGATGTATAGTAGCTTGCTGTAAAGTGTAAATAGCAACAAAGTCAATAAACCCTCATTTGAGTGAAACTCTGTGTAGAAGTTACTTTGATATTGAGTAGCTGAGAAGACTGCATCTGTTCCAGTTGGTACCAGTCCAGAACCACCGGTAACAAGAGACATCAACCATCCCAAAGATCTTTTTCTCTAACATAAACACCACTAAAAACATGCAGTTTTAAAACTCTCAGTACAGAGGTTTAAAAACAGTTTAAATAGTTTTGAGTTAAAAACATAAATTGACATTAAAAGGTTATTAGATGGACTAAAATAGAATCTCTATACACCCTCTCCACATTAAAAATCTCTATCCACCACCACCAAATACCTACTTAAATAAAAACATTTTTATCTTCTGGCAGAAAAAAGCATGGAGAGGGCCAGTCAGACCTTCTGTGGATGGTAGTTCTACAGCCAGTTTGTTGTTGTGTGCCTTCAACTGGTTTCCAACTTATGGCAACCCTATTACAGGTTTTCTGAGGCTAAGTGCTTGACTCGCCCAAAGTCACCCAGTGAGTTACCATGGCTGAACAGGGAATCAAACCCTGATCTGCAGGGCTGTAGTCCAACCCTCAAACCACTAAACCATGTTGACCAGTAAATTGTACAATTATAGTTGCAGGAAGAAAATAGAATGCAAGTTAAAAACAAAGTGAATGCACCTTAGAAGAAATGAATGTGCCTGAAAATAGTGTGCAATACATCAAAAAGAGAAGAATCAAAAGACAGAAAAATCAATTTTATTTTAGGAGCAATAAGTAAAGGAAAACAAATGTGCCTAAACCCATTTAGCAATCAGACCATCATGCCCATGCCCCATATATGCCTCATACAGCGTTCTGGATGCAATCAAAGTTAATCTTCCACTGTAATTCTGGCCCAGGCAACATATTTTACTTCCTTCTAAAGGTTTAACTAATAATATAAAACAATTCTTTTGTGATCTGTAAACTATGTCACATTTCACGACATACCTTTAACCACTTCAGTTCACTGGGTTCGAGGGAGGAAAATATAGAGAAAAGTGCTCTTGAAAACAATCCAATAGGAATTCATTGTCAGAGACCTGAACATTTCCATGCTTAAGTGCAACTTTTCTGCTAGCTCATCTTTCTCACAGCATCATTCCTGCTTTCAGAAGGCTAATTACACTGCATTATGTCACCACTAAAGATTATTCAAACTTGTATGAATCAGAAAGTAAACAGTTTAAAGTTATTATTTTCCATGTCAGATGAAGTGACACATGTCAATCACTGTGGAGAATAATAATGTTCTGTGGTAGTGCTGCAGGGATTTCTGATGTCTTTGTTTGACAAAGAAAACTGAAGAACTCAAGAAGAGCCCCACCAGGTCTGACCAAAGGCCCATTTAGATCTGCATTCTTTTTCTTTCAGATGTCAATCAAAATAGGTTTTGTTTTTTTTTCAATTCTCTCACTAACCTTGTTATTTTAATCCTCAGATCTTTATGTTGGTTTCTTATTAGCTGCAAGTGTCAGAGTGCTCATGCTCAGTGCTTATATATAATATCATCATTATTGCTGCCATATAAGATGATATCTTCTTTCATCTCATTTCTTTCTTCTCATTCACTCCACTTCATGTCACCCTTGCTTCTTCTTCTGTTTCTGATCTTTTCTGCCCTTTCTACTCCACTGTGCAATAATGGGTACTGGGTGTACATTTTCCAGGGCTGAAAAGCTTGATCCAGAAGTCAGGCTGCAGACAGCTTCATTAGATCACAAACAGATTATTGGCTCTGATTAACTGAGGAGATTCCATTCACATCGTTGAATAGATTATCAGCCCTGTTGCTAAAGACTCTTCAGCTCCTCGATCCAGTTTTTTACCATAGGAAATTAATGAGAGGTGATGTAATACTGAACCATAGTTCTGTAAGACTATTTTCAGCTCTACTACCGGGAAGTTTTTCTGTATCCTTTGCTAGATCAGGATGGATAGATAGACAGACAGACAGACAGACAGACAGACAGACAGACAGACAGATAGATACTGTTAAATATATATTGATACCTTCATTTTATAAATATTTCCAGAACTTTTTTACATGCATCATAGCACTAGCAGTAGCATCACTAACTAGGGTGTCACTCAGTGCAGATGGTATCACCTGGGAAGGCTGAGCATTAACCCCTCCTGCACTGAAGGGGAGAAGGACCCACTCAGGTGTCACACCTCCTCCAGCGTGTCACCTGCTATGGTCTGAACCCCCCCCCCCACACACACACACACAAACCCTCATTGGTGCTACTGAGCATTAGTACAGAAACAGACAGCATATTTCAAAATTCCACAAAACCCAAAACAGTCCTCCTTACACACACAGTTATCTCTCATTTAATTTATTGTTGCTGCACTATACTGTCAAAGAAGAGAAGTGCTTGCATGCCCAAATACTTAGCCTTAATCACTTGGACCTATACATTGAAACACACAGGCTAAAGATGGCCAAACTGAGGCTGTCATATTTTGGACGTATGACATAATAGACACACTGGAAAATACAATAATGCTTGGAAAAGTGAAAGGCAGTAGGAAAAATGGGAAGACCACATTACAGATGGATTAATTCAATCAAGGAAGCTATGATCATGAGTTTGCGAGACTTAAGCAGGGCAGTTGTTGACTGGAAATCTTGGAGTTTTCTCCTTCATAATATCACTATAGTGTGAAGGCAACTTGATGGCAAATAACAACATAGCCAGCAATTTGTCTTGGGCTGGCTTTCACTGGTGCAGAACCATTTCCGTGACTTCTCACAGCAAAGTATACATATGTAGACTAGATAGCCTAGGATAGTCATAAAAGCAGATTTAAAAAGCTGAACAAAAAATGGACTTTCAGCGTGTGTGTGTTTTATATTGGATAGGTTTAGGGTAGATCACTACTTCTTGAGAAAGAACCATTGGTGAATGAAAGAATTTGTACCCAGGATAGGAATGTTTAAGAAAAAGAAAGACTATCAAGTCTTTTTTAAAAAAACGATTAGATTAGATAGATAGATAGATAGATAGACAGACAGACAGACAGATAGACATGTATCTCCTAATCTACATCTCTTGAACATTTAAATGGACACAATATTAGTAGAAATCCATCCTTTTTCCATGCTTTAGTTACATTCCATGGAAGAAGAAAAAATTAATCTGCAGCATGTATACATTCAAAAATTGCAAAAAAGGCCAACCCCCCCCCCAAAAAAAAAACCTTTGCATACGTTTCTAAAATGAAAGCAATCTTACTCTAGCCTTTGGAGATTGTCACATTGATTTTAAGTCAACTTATCCCTGCCTTTAATTTTAAAAATGGGTGTTATCTTACTCAGCCATAGCTGGGCGAATGCAGCCCGAATGCCAGCTGGGCTTATCCTGTGGCTTTTCAAAAATGGGATTTTCTTGTTCTTGCAAAGCTGCAGAAAACCCCCAGCTGGCAACCGGGCTGTATACAGGCTGCATTTTCCTGGCCGCTGCTGAGTGATATAACACCCATTTTTTAAATTAATGGCACCTGTATTCTGTCGGGGATCAGGCACCTTAAACTCAATGTGATAATCTTCTATGTCAATGGATACATGGATGTAAAAAAAAAATCATTAAAAAACCCCAATTAACTGTTATTCTTTTTTCTTTTTTCCCCCC
>NW_024803000.1:15578-23753 GCF_019175285.1 Sceloporus undulatus | reverse complement strand
ATTTGTTTGTTCCTTTCCATGATTTTCCCCATTCCTCTATAGTCATAGTTTTATTTATATCACGTGCCCATCTTACCATGCTGTGTTTAATAATTTCATCTTCTAGATCTTTCTTTTACAGTCCGTCCTCGCCTTACGCGGGGGATCAGTTCTGGATCCCTCCGCGTAAGGCGAATTCCGCCTATGCTCGAGCCCCATTGGAAACAATGGGGCTCGTGTGTGGCGGCGTGGTGGCGCTGGCGCGCGCAGGGGACAATCAGCACACACGCCCATTCAATTGAATGGGACGCGCCGCCCCTTCCGCCCCGCTCGCGCCCTGCAGCTTGAGCGCGTATGCTCAAGGCCGCGTATGGCGCGCCTGCGTATGGCGCGGGCGCACTGTAATAGTTTATAACATTTGAATATGTGTTTACCTTTTTGGTCCATCATAATTTTATCTATTTAATTGTTATCCATCGTTAACTCAGGAGCTTTATTATCTGCCTTAAAAAGATTGTTTAATTAGTTGTATAAAAACTAATCCTTCATGTTTGCTCTTCCATTAACTTCTTCAATAGATTTCATATTGTATTTTTCCTCTGGTGTTTTGTTTGTTTGACTCAGGAGGGAAAGGCTGGGAAGGCTCTGCTTTGTATATATAGCTGTGTCTCTCTTATATATATGTGTGTGTGTGTGTGTGTGTGTGTGTGTGTTTGCCTCTGTTTTTATGGCTGGGAATGGAGCTGAGGGCTGAGGAGAGAAGAAAGGGTACATTTTGTGCAGATGCAGAATTTCTGTACACCAATGAGTCAAGTGTGTTAAAACAACAAAAACTTTATTGCAAACACATAATCAGAAATTCAGTGTTTAGGTCAGAGCTGCCCTCCCCAAACCAAACGTTTAACCCCAAAACCTAAAACATCACCCTCTTCCAAACCTAGCCCCCCCTCCAATTCCCACAGTCTATGCCCCACAGATAACAAGGCCCCCTTTGCCCTTCCCAGAAAATAGCCCTTTCTGTTAATGCCTGTCCCCAACTTTCTTCAGCCAACATCCCACAAATTCCAAATGCTATCATTCCCATCACTGTTCTAACCAGCTGGAGCCAATCCCACCCCTCTGTTTAACTAACCTATTCCACCACCATGATCCCCACTCAAATTTATAAACTAACGCAATAATCTATACTAATGGCAATTAAAACCTCAACTCCACAAAATATAACTGAAAAATATAAAGAGACATATGGACACACAAACCTAACACATGAAATCACAAGGGCCTTTTCTTATCACCACAGGATTTAAAATATATTCTTTAGTATTGTTTATTGACAAATATAATGTTAGTTCATTTCTGGGATTTGTGTGGCTTCTCTCCTGTGTGGACTCTCTGATGTCTCACTAGGCTTGATTTCAATGAAAAACATTTCCCACAATGCTGGCACTTGTATGGCTTCTCTCCTGTGTGGACTCTCTGATGTGCCAATAAGTATGACTTTGAAGAAAAACATTTTCCACAACGCTGGCATTTGTAAGGCTTTTCTTCTGTGTGGATTCTCTGATGTGCCAATAGGTTTGACTTATTAGAAAAACATCTCACACAATGCTGACATTTGTATGGCTTCTCTCCTGTATGGACTCTCTGATGTGTCACTAGGTGCGACTTCGAAGAAAAACATTTCTCACAACGCTGGCATTTGTATGGCTTCTCTCCTGTGTGGACTCTCTGATGTCTTGCTAGGCTTGACTTATCAGAAAAACATCTCCCACAATGCTGGCATTTGTAAGGCTTCTCTCCTGTGTGGATTCTCTGATGTGCCAATAGGTTTGACTTATTAAAAAAACCTTTCCCACAATGCTGGCATATGTTTGGGTTCTCTCCTGTGTGGACTCTCTGATGTTTCATTAGGTCTGACTTAGAAGAAAAACATTTCCCACAATGCTGGCATTTGTATGGCTTCTCTCCTGTGTGGACTCTCTGATGTGCCAATAGGTATGACTTTGAAGAAAAACATTTCCCACAATGCTGGCATTTGTATGGCTTCTCTCCTGTGTGGACTCTCTGATGTCTCACTAGGTCTGACTTCAAAGAAAAACATTTCCCACAACACTGGCATTTGTATGACTTCTCTCCTGTGTGGACTCTCTGATGTGTCACTAGGTGCGACTTCGAAGAAAAACATTTCTCACAACGCTGGCATTTGTATGGCTTCTCTCCTGTGTGGAATCTTTGATGCATGACTAGGACTGACATGTAAGCAAAATATTTCCCACAGTGCTGGCATTTATGTGGCTTCTTTCTTGTGTGGACTTTCTCATGACTGACAAATTTTTCTGTAAAGGAGAACAATGACACACAAAACTGAATATCAGTGTTAAGAGAGGAAAGGGTTACCCCAAGATTCAGCCCCATGTTCACCTCTCTCTATTTGAGATTAAATTAATAGAATTGGTGTGAATGACCTGAGCATGACCCTGTTCTAGATGCCCCCAAATCCATATAATGACTGTATTCTTACTCATAGGAGCTACCAAAGAAGTGATTGAAGGGGAACTGCCATGAGTAAATCAGTGGAAGGAGATAGTCAGGCAGTTAAAAAATATTCCATTAAATGTATATAAAACTATTTTAATTGAAAAGTGGCATCATTTCCTGTGAGACTGCCATAGAGTGTTGAGTCAGAGCACATGGCATGATGCAGAGGTCACTTCATGCTGTTTGGCACCAGGATATGACTCACAGCCAATACAGTATACAGCTCACATGCAGACTAGTGTGGGTTGGAGTTGGGTGTAGAAGAGATTGTGAAATGGATAGAAGTCAGAGAGGAGAGCTGGTAAATATTTGTTTTATATTGCAACTCAAGCTAAAGAACCTCCAAGGACTTGGAGGAAATCAACTGTGTCTGTGAGTTATTTTTAAGTGTGGAAAGTGGTTTGTGCATTGCCAATGCCTATATCTGGAGATTTGCTTCTGTATTCTGCTATGTTATTGTTGAGCTCTGGGAGTGTCACCTTCAGACTGTGCTGTACATTGGCTTGTGAATGGGATCAGAATTCAGAGCCAAGAAGGACCTAAGAGCCGGTGTGACAATCCTTTTTGGCTGAAGTATTTCACCAAGCACCTATTGCATTTATTTCAGTTTCAGACAAATCTTTCCCCACCCAGGAAACATCCTAAAGCAATTTAAACCTTTTTGAATGCTTGGTTTCTGCCCCCAAGCAACGACTTCAGTATAAATATCAGCCCCAACTGGCTGTTCTTTAGCATCAGTCCAGTTGCAGACAGACAGTCCATTGGTGTACATTGCTAAACACCTCACTACACTCTCCAGCCCCACTTGCTATAGCAGTTACCGACTTCTCTCCCCTTTCTGGACCCTCAGCAATTGGAATCAAGATCCATCTAGTTAATGTATTACCATTTGCAAAGCCTCACAGTATTCACCACTCCCACCTTTGTTACTCAGTTCTTGTGTGTATGCGTGAACACCTATATGTGTATATGTCTGTGTATGCGTGTATTTTGCTTTCCCCCTAAATAAAACACAAAAACCTATCTGAAATGCCTCTGGAGTTGTGTGTGCTTCTGGGCCTGGTATAGTTGGAGTGAATCCCTGGGTCACAGTTGCCTCAATCTCTCCTTTGAGCTAAGTATGAAATTCGCCTAAATGCATAGCACTTGGGAGTGTCCTCCCCAGACTCCAGCATTTTGAGTGACAAAGGGCCTCTGGAATCAACCACGGAGGGAAAGCCTCTCCCTACACAATCTGCCCCGCACTCTCAGAACATCTGGGAAGAATCTATTAGATTACCCAAAGGTCAGGCTATGAACAACTTCCCACAGAGAGTACACAGCCATGGCCCCCAAGTTATAGAACAACTTGCCGGAGGAGATCTGTCTTATCACCACCTTGGATGCTTTCAAGAAAGCACTTAAGACTGATCCCTTCCGGCAGGCTTACCCACCCAACCTCTTGTAAAGAGTTTAAGGAAAAATCCCACTTCTGATTGCAATTGTGCATTTATACGATGTTTTTATTTGTCCCGAATTGAGTTTTAAGCAACTCAATTTTTACTGTGTGTAAATTGGATGCTATTGTTGTTTTGTGGCTATTTTACAGGTAAATACAAATAAAACCTATTATTATTATCTGTCTGGTTGGTGGCTGCCTCCCAATCCCCAAGGCTCCTCTCCTGGCCCTTCCCAGAGGTCCCTTCCTATCCATACAGAGCTAGGCAATACTGGCTTTGCTCCTGCCTTCGCCTCCTGGATCCCAGAGGCCAGATCCCCTTCCCTTTCTCCCTCCACTCTCCAACCTTCCCTCTTGCCCATCTGCACTGCTTTACCATTTCACCTTCAGCATCTCTTTCCTGCCTTTCTGTTTTTCACATTGCATCCACCGCTTTATCATAGACACACATCCACAGAGTGTGGTGCATAAAAGGGACACTTTGAGGCTCATTTCTTGAGAAAGGCAGGGCAATCAATATACAACTAATGCATTAGGAAAGGCAGAACAAGGGGTCTGGTACCTGGTTTTTGATATTAGGGTCAAGTGCCAGGGATGAGCATTAAAACAGCCTCTTCAGAGCCAAAAAAGGCTGGAAGAGGGGCTACAAAAGCCAGGAAACTTGCTCAGGAATAGGCTGAGGACCATTTAGGGGCAAAAAGCATTAATCTCCATGGCTCCTTCCCACAAAATTCCCGAATTGGCAGTTTAGGATTGGATATTTAGAATCCTTGCAAAGTGGAGAACGATAGTGCCTCACTAAAACTAGAAATTACAAGATTCCACAGAAAGTTGTTACGACAATTAAATTACATGTGAAAGGGAACTAGGAATGGTAACAGAGCACAAGTTGAACATGTGTCAACAGTGTGACGCAGCAGCTAAAAAGGCCAATGTGATCCTAGTCTGTATCAATAGGAGTATAGTGTCAAGATCAAGGAAAGTAATTGCCACTCTATTCTATTTTGGTCAGGGCTCACTTGCAATAATCCTGTGTCCAGTTCTGGGCACCACAATTCAAACAGATGTTGAGAAGCTGGAGCATGTCCAGAAGAAAGAAACCAAAATGTTGAACAATCTGGAAACAATGCCCTCTGAGGAACAACTTAAGGAGCTGGGTATGTTTAGCTTGGAGAAGAGATGGTTAAGAGTGGATATGACAACTCTGTTCAAATATTTGAAGAGATGTCATATTCAGGATGGAGCAGGCTTGCTTTCTGCTACTCCAGAGAAAAGGACATGGAACAATGGATGCAAGCCACAGGGACAAGAGATTCCACTTAAACTTTAGGAGGAACTTCCTCACAGTAAGAACTCTTCAAAAGTGGAATATACTCCCTCAGAGTTTGGTGGAGTCTCTTTCTTTGGAGGTCTTTAAACAGAGGCTGGATGGCCATCTCTTGGGGGTGCTTTGAATGTCTATTCCTGCATGGCAGAAGATTGAACCGGATGCTCCTTGTGGTCTATTTCAACTCTTTGATTCTATAATTCTAAAGTGGAATCATAGCGCTCTGACAGTGAATTATGAAAGGGCCCTCAGTCTTCACAGGAAGGGCAATGGATTCAGGTTCCTTACCCACAGAGGCCACATTGTCATAATTCTCCATCATAACGGAACTGTACATAAGTTTCTGCTTCTTTGTCAATAGTTTCCATTCCTCCTTGGTGAAATATACAGCCACATCCGCAAAGGTCACCTGCAACAGAAAATAGCCTTCATCCAAAGAGTGACTAAGTAAAAGCAGAGGAAAATACATGATGCATTGCAAATAATATTTCAATACTTCAGAATTCAGTCCATTCCGCAAGCAAGCAAAAAGCTACAGCCTTTGAGATCCAGTTTGTCTTGAATCCTTTCAGTATACAGTAATATACAATATAATAAAGAATATAATTTAGGCCATTTCTGGGATATTATTGATTGATTAGGATACTGACTATCCCAACATGTATAGTACATTGAGTCACCAATGAATTATAGTGCATTTAGCCATATCTCACCTAATTTCAGAGGCAAATTTCATTTTTAAAAAACAGTTCTTGGGAGTACTCTGGGCTTGAGGGCCACTGGGCCCACCCTCAATTTAAGTCCAGAGATATTCTTCTATAGCCCCCAGCATTTCACAGACGGGGAAAAGAAGACACATGTGGACAAGCAACACCAGAAGGGGATCAAGATGGCCAATGAAGATCACACAAGCGAGGAAGGGTACGGTAGTTTACTTGTGCCTCCGACTCCTGGCAAGGGCTAGACCGTGCCACCTTTTCGCCTCCCCTCTCCCCTCTTTTGAGTTGATGGGATGCACACTATTTTGAACTTGTAACACATTTTGCAGCAACTGAACTGACCTGAGGAGAAGGGGGAAAGTGGGAGGAGCAGAGAGAAATAGGACATTTTCAAAGCCCCTGAAAAAATGAGGTGACAAAGGATTAACCAGGACTCTCTAGGCCAAACTGGGACAGTATGTTCTCCGCTTGCTTTCATGAGCCGGCCCAGACACAGATGAAATGAATAGTCAGGATGGCAACTTACCAAAGAGCTGTTGTTCCTGGGCAGCCTCATTCTGTTGGAGCCCGACTCTCTCCGCTTGGCCTCTGTGTCGGCCATCAGGTGGGCAGGGGTCCTGCTGGCCCTGCACTTGGTCACTTCCAGCAAGAGAGGCCCCAAAGCCGTGTACAAGGAGGCCGAGATGAAGTTCCTGAGAAAAGGGACCAGGGTTAGGATTGACTTGGCAAGAAACCCTGCAGCACTCAAAGACTCAGAGAACAGCATCCTGCTGGTGACATACGCAGGTGACATATGCCTCCTTTGGGCCGATGCAGAGGTGGGCATCCCCTTCCTCCCTCTGCACCAAACAAAGCCCCCTGGTCCTAGCATAGATTCACTGCAGCTCTCCTACACAACAGATACTCCACGCCTTCTTAGCGTGGAGGGGAATTAGGGGATGGGGAATTGGAGAGGACCCTGGTTATGTTCCCGTAGCTAGATGTGAAATGAGTGCATCATAAATAAATAAATAAATAAATAAATAATCAATCTGCTGAAACCTTCAGAGGTCCCCAGTGCTTTTCGCCAGCATCAGCCACTTTCCCAAGAAGGCTGCATCCACACTATAGAAATAGAGTACTTTGACACCGCTTAAACCTCTCAGTGCTATGGAATCCTGGGATTTTACCTTTGGGCCACTTAGCCTTCTGTGACAGATAGCTGATGCCACAATGAACTACAAATCCCAGGATTCCATAGGTTGGAGCTAGGAAAGTTAATGCGGTTTCGAAGTGGATTATTTCTGCAGTGTAGATACAGCGTGAGTCTGTTTTAAAAGGATAGAAAGCACCCAATTCTTCTTTTTACCCTCCTAATAATGGTTTTCCTTTAAAAAATAAGTAATTTGTTTTAGTGCCTAATCCTTATTTTTGTTGTTGTTTGTTTCTATGTGTGTTTGTTTTATTCTCGTAATATGAATTATTCTGGTCTGTCTCCTTCCTTCTTCCCTGAAAACCGATTAATAAGGAAACTGGGAAGACTTTTAAAACCTCCCAAAGGAGCCACTTTTGGCCTTTTTGGGGGACAAGCCTCCTCTTAGAAGCCAAAGCCCAATGTTTGTGAAGAATAATAATAAGGCTTGTATTAAAACTGTTCTCCCCATTTCTGATCCCTTTTAAAACCCATGTTCCCCAGAAGGAGCAGAGCTGTGTAATAAGAAAACCCTCTCAGAAAAGAGACACAAAGAGACACACAAAGAGACACACTTCCTTCCTTTTGGCCCAAGGAGCCTGGCCTCCTTCTGACTCTGGAGCCTCAGGAGGGAAAGAGAGGCCTATGTTCAACTGAGGCTCAGAGAAGGTTCCGGAACATTATTCCCCAAAGTCACAAGGAGCACAAAATGGCAGCAGAATACAAAATGGCCACCTACACCTCAGTGTTTGGCAGTTGGAGGCCTCAGCGCAGCAGTGAAGCCTACCGCTTCCAGGCCTTCTGCTTCTGCTCCACTCCTCCCTCCTTTTCTGTGTCTGCTCCTCGCTGACTCTTCCGTGCGCAGAGCTAAATAGAGAGGCAGAAGCTCCTTCCTTCTTCCAAGGCTTACAGGCCTTGTCCCTCTGCTCCCTCTCCACTCCTCTCTCTCTCTCTCTCTCTCTCTCTCTCTCCTTCCTTCCTTGTTTCTGTCTATCTATCTATC
>NW_024803000.1:0-15553 GCF_019175285.1 Sceloporus undulatus | reverse complement strand
TCCACTCCTTCCTTCCTTGTTTCTATCTCTTTTCTTTTCTTTCTTCTTCCTTCCTTCCTTGCCTCTCTCTGTCCCTTTCTCACTCTCTGCTCCTCCTTCTTGCCCTTCCACGACGCGAGCTAAATAGAGAGGCAGAAGCTCCTCCCCTTCTTCATTCTGGCCAATGGGGGCAGAGGACTGGATGCCCCGCCCCTGCCCCACCTCACAGGCTCCTCCTGCAGTTAATATGGAACAAGGCAGGAGGGACTGGGGGACCCTGGAGCCCCAGCCACAGGACACGGCCAAAGCACACATTCCCAAACCCTAAGGCACATGAAATGGCAGCCCTATGCAGGGAGGGACCCTCCTCTCTCTGGCCATGTGGATGCTGGGAGATACAGTCCAGGAATACACTGTAAAACCCATTGGCAAGAGAAAGGCTACTACTACTCTCTGATGTCTCACTAGGTGTAGAACCTGTTATTAAGATCATTATAAGGTTATATCTTTTCAGTTCATGTAATTCACTTGATTTTAAACCTCCCAAAGGAGCTACTTTTGGCGTGTTGGGGGACAATCGTCGTCTTAGTGGCCCTCCTATTAGAGACCCCCCTCTTTGACCCAATCCTTATGAGGCCCAAAAACCCCTTTGTTGGAAGCGAAAACACCGAATATCTCAGGAAGGCTCTATATCTGTGAGGGTTGGGAATCCTCTGATCAATGGCCCAAAACAAACTTATACCAAAAGTAGAAAGTCTATGTAAAAGCTTGCAGTAGTGATCTGTAACACTTCTTTGCAGAGTCTGAGGCTTCAGAGAAAAATGTACACTTTTAAAATATTATTATTATTATTATTAACCTTTATTTATAAAGCGCTGTAAATTTACACAGCACTGTTACATACAAAAAGCCCCTCCTTTCTCTCCCCCTGCTTTCCCCACCCCACCACACACTTAGCCAGGTCCCCATCACACCGCCTCACTCAGACATTTGCAAACATTGCCAGCTAGTTGTCTAAACAACACCCAAAGCAGTAATGGGGCCCCACTTAGAACTAACACCAACTTAATATTCTACCAATACTCTCACCCTCCCCCCCACCATCTGAGCTAACAGAACTCTAGATCAGTATCTCAAAACTACATGAAGTTAATATAGGAACTGCAATACAGCATTATAATGATCTCAATACAGGTTCTGACAATATCCCCCAAGGCCCCCTCCCTCCAGGACCCCCTTCCACTCTTCCCTCAGTCTCTCTCTCTCCTCTGAAGGCCTCAAACTGCCAACTGCCAAGGCTCAGCAGAGGCAGCCATTTGTTTGTGGCCATTTGTGTTTCTGGGGGCCATTTTGTGCTGTTGTGGACTATGGGATGTTCCAGAACCTTCTCTGAGGCCCAGTTGAACAGAGGTATGCTTTCTCTTCCTGAGGCTCCAGAGAGAGAAGGGCCTGGCTCCTTGGGCCAAAAGGAAGGAAGTGTGTCTCTTTGTGTGTCTAGTCCTCTCCTTCTTTCGGATTCTGTGGGGCCATGAGATTTTTGGAGGGGAATCCCAAGGGAGCTGGAACCAATGGAACCTCAGAATATGACCAAGATTGCACAGGTTCTTTCTGAGGAAGGAGAAGCAAACTAGGAGAAAGCTACAGCCTTTTGCTTTTGCCTGAGCCTCTGGGAAGGGCCCTCTTCTTTTCTCTTGGCTGTCTTCATGGAGGACAGACTCCTTTTGCCCTTTGGACTCAGTTTGCAGCAATGGCAGTGAGCTGCAAGGAAGGGAGAAATGGACAAGAAGAGGGAAAACTGTGGCCTTTGAAGAGCAGCTGAAAAGGTGGGAGGGCGAGGATGAACCAGGGGAGGGTTCCTGCCAAACTGGGAGAGTTGGAGTATGCAGAAGGACTGGGCTGGAAATGGAGGAGAGAAGGGGGCTTGCAAAATGACCTCCGTGGATGAGAAAGCTGGGCCAAGTCCGACATGAAAATGGCCCAGTGAAATGGTGTCCATATATAGGAGCCAGTGTGGCATATTGGTTTGAGCATAGCTGAACTATAGACTGGAGTTCAGATTTGGAATCCCAGCTCTGCCATGGAAGCCCATTGGGGGACTTTGGGCAAGTCACACTCTCTCAGCCTCAGGGAAAGGCAATGGGAAAACTATTGAAGACATTGCCAAGGAAACCTGTGATAGGTCTGCCTTGGGTCACCATAAATTCAAAACGACTTGAGACACGCACATAATAACAACACAACAAGCAATGTCTATTATTAAAATGGCAAAAACAAGAGTTGCTCTTGGAATTTACATTGTGTTTCTATGTTTTCAAGCTTTGGATGGTTCAATCCATGGGTAAGAAATCTGTAGATAGAGAGGTCCATCATCGTCCTCATCATCTCATCATGAAAAAAAGTGGCTTCTTTATCAGATTTTATCAGGAGGGCGACTAAAATGGTGAAGGGTCTGGAAACCATGCCCTATGAGGAACGCCTTAGGAGCTGGGATGTTTAGCCTGGGAAGAGAAGTTAAGAGGTGATATGAAGCCCTGTTTAAATACTTGAGGATGTCATATTGAGGAGGAGCAAGCTTGTTTTCTGCTGCTCCAGAGACTAGGACCCGAGCAATGGATGCAAACTGGGAAAAGGATTCCCTCAACATTAGGAGGACTTCCTGACAGTAAGGGCTGTTCAACAGTGAACAAACTCCCTCAGAGATTTTGGTGGAGTTTCCTCCTTGGAGGTTTTAAACAGAGGCTGGATGGCCATCTGTCAGGGATGCTTTGATTGAAGTTCCTGCATGGCAGAATGGGGTTGGACTGGATGGCGCTTGCGGTCTCTCCCAACTCTACAATGTCATGATCAAAAGTGTTAAAAAGAACGGAGAAAGGACCCTGTTTTGTGCATTTTGGATGTTATTGTTTACAGTGTGGCCAAAACACCTTCTCCTGGATATGCTTTCTAGATCCAGGTACAGTGGTACCTCGGGATACGAAATACCCAGGTTACGACATTTCGGGATACGAAAAATCCCATAGGCGGAATATTGTTCCGGGTTACGAATGTTTTTTCGGGTTACGAAAAACACTTGGTGCTTTTTTCGGCTTTTCGCCCCAAATCGGGCTTTTCCCCATTAGCGCCCTGCAATCGGCTCGAGGCTTTTCGGGTTCGAAGCGCGGCCGCGGAACGACTTACTCGTACCCGAGGCACCCTGTATACATTTTTTTAACTTGGTGCTAAGGAAAAAAACCGTTAGGACCAACAAATCACAGTACTTAGAGACCTGAAAAACGTAACTATTCACAAGCCAAAACTGTGAAACAAACTAAGGCGTGGTACAGCCGCAGAAGAGGTGTCCCTGGCCTACTCTTTCTCCACAGAAGTGTGCAACAAACAAATTAGCAGTGCTGTTGTGGAGCAAAAAGGAGACTGGAAGTGGCTCCTTTTGCGAGCACTCTGCCGCCCCGAAGCGCAGCGATGGCGAGGGTATTGCGTTGCATCCCTGTTTGGAGGTGGCAGATCTGCAATGTCACCATTATGCGCCGCGTATGGTGGGTGTGCTGCAGCTGCGGCGCCCTCGTTACTTGCGAGGGTTGCCAGCTGTGTGGGCACTCCGCCTACCAGGCAACCCTCACACGTGACGAGGGGGCCTCAAAGGCTTCTACAGGCTTCTAAAAACAGATCAAGCGTCTAACAGTAAAAGCACTGGTAAAACACAATAACAATTGGCATGTTGGGTCCCCAAACCCTCCCAATTCCTCCCATCCACATAAAATACAAATAAATTAAACATTTAGGAACACAATTATTAAAAATAGGGCAGAAGCAGTTAGAAGCAGTTGCTGAACAATTCAATTAATAGAGATTGCTGTAATGCTAATTGGAAAGAGATATGTCTTGATGAGCTTTTTACGCTAAAGACTGGTGATATATCGGAACTCTTCTGGATGTTGTTCCATAACTTGGGAGAAGGTCCTCTGTGTAACTGCAGAAGCCTTGTTATGCTGACTGCAGTAAGTTTTTACTGAGGACCTCAACTGTGTGGAACAGATTACATGGGAGTAGGAGATCCCGTAAGTAAGCTGACCCAATCCATGAAGGGTTTAATGTTAAACCAAGACACTTGTACTGTCCCCGGAATTAATGGGCAGCCATTATAGGTATGATAGGGACACCTCTAGATATTCCATTGAACCCTCGGCTGCCATATTTTGGATTAGTTGAGTTTCCGGACTAAGTGCAAGGGTAGCCCTATGTAGATTCATTGCAGGAAGTCAAGACATGAGGTTACCAGCGCATGCATCATAGTTTTCATGTCCTCAGGTTCCAGGAAGAGGCAGTTGGCGTTCAACCAAAGCTGATACAGGCACTCCCTTGCTGCGCATCTATCTGAGCTGACATCTGGAGTGACAGATTCAGAGCACCCCCAAAGCGCAAACATAGTCCTTTAGGGACGTGCGACTGTTCCAGGACCAGTTGTCAAACTCCATACCTGGTTGGACCTCCAACATCAGCACCTCCGTTAATCTGTTATTCAGTTCAGTCTGTTTTTCCTCGTCCAGCCCATTACTGCACAAGACATTCATTAAGATGCTCTTAGTTGACAGCTGAGATATCTCTGGGTGTCATGAGGATACTGATAGCATTCACCCCAGCCTCTGGATGATCTCTCGCAGCGGTTTCATGTAGATGTTAAACAGCATTGAAAGAAAGCTTCTTGAAAGTTGTGCATAGATGTATCTCACACCTACAACTTGCAGGCCTTACTAAGACCCACCTCATGCTGTTGGAGAGGATGTAATAACAGAGGTACCTTCCTGCACATGTGGTACGGTTGGTCCAGTGTATTTGCATTTTGGCATTCAGTAGTTAACTTAGTTTCAAACATCAGTGATCAAAGATTGTGGCCCTTCTCCAGAACTTTTAGTGCTTCACATGTTTTAATGAAAACAAGACATTAAACAATAAAGATATTGTTGCATTTTTGTTGGCATTGGCCAGGATTGAAATTGCCAGGGCTGAGAAAACTGGAAAGGTCAATAGGACTGATTGTGGTCCGACTTTTGGGACTTTTTGTTACTGGAAAAGCTCACTGATCATCTAGAAGGTTGCGGGGTGGGTCTTCTGCCTTTGAGAAACGTTGTCCCACTTATATCTGATCTCAACATTGGAGCAGAATGCTTCCTTTGGAAAGGATTCCTTTTGATGATTGAACGGGTGCAAAGAAGGTATCTTGTCTTCTGTGTCCATCCCTGTTTTATGTAATGTGCCCCTTACACCCATGTGACCTGAGTTTTTGGTGGTTTTTAAGGTTTAAGAAAAAACAGCATAGTGGACCGGACAACGCCCCGAGGACACCAGATTTAAGCTCCCTTTTGAGGAGCAACTGTCCCGAAGCCTCTCATCTGGAATCTGCTGAGAGATAGGATTGAACCACCGCAACGCATTGCCCCGATCCCCATTTCCCTCAGGCTTTCCATAAGCATGCCATGGTTGATTGTATCGAAGGCCCTGAGAGATCCAAGGCATAACCGGGTCAACACTTCACATGTCAATTATTATTATTATTAACCTTATTTATTAAAGCGCTGTAAATTACACAGCGCTGTACATACAATCTTTTTAATTGGACGGTTCCCTTGCCCTCAGGCTTACAATCTAAAAAGACACGACACAGAAGATGCATCTATGATATATGATATATCTCAGTGGAGTCCTAAGTGCATCTCTCCTTGGATGACAGCCATGAAGGGCACAGGGTCCAGAGGGCAGTTGTCTCTCTCTCATTTCCAGGAGCTTGACCCAATCCTTAGTACTCACAGATTCAAACTGATCCAGTATGATCCTCAGTCACTGGACACCTGACCTATGGCCTCTGCAATAATGCTGGCATCCATCAGCTCTATCATTAAAGCAGGGGTCCTCAACGCCAGCCCTCCAGATGTTTTGGACTTCAGCTCCCAGAATCTCAGATCATGGCCAAGCTGTCAGGGAGGGCATTATGAGGTAGGAGGAAATTTGCATGTGGATGGTGATTGGCTGGGACAAAGGGAAGGAGGAGCCTTGTGAGATCGGAAGTCTTTCAGATTGACTGTAGTACTGAGGGGTGGAAGGAAATTGCATGTGGATGGTGATTGGCTGAGGCTGTCTGGGAGATGAAAGTCCAAAACACATGGAGGTGCTGGGAGTTTTGATGGACCTCTGATTTAAGCTCACAGTGAGTGTAATAGCTCTACCATGGGTCCTTGGGGGGGATGAGTACATCAGTCTGTTCCAGATACCCCACCTTCCTTCAATAGTCCCATTATGCTCTCTTCCTGTCTTTCACTCCTTCCTTCCTTCCTCCCTTCCTCCTCCTTCCCTTCCACCTCCAGCCACCCAGGCGAGAGCTGAGCCCAAGCCAGAAGCAACCCCTTTCTCTCCCCCAATTCCTCCAGGGGCCAAGGAAGCAGCAGAGGCAAGGCAGCAGTGAGAAGGGCATGGCCAGGACTGTAGATCCCCCCGGAGGCCAGAGGACGCCAGCCAGGAGACACCTCTCCCTTAACATCCCTGGCTCCCAGTGGCAGGGACGCAGTGTGATGGTGGGGAGGCTGTGGGGCCCTTGAAGGGTCCTTCAGTTGCCCTGGGACACCTTCACCGTCGAGGACAGACGGATGCCAATGGAGGTGGTACCTTTTCCTTGTGTACTTTTATCTATGTTCTTGGACAGATCTGTGGGGGACACTTGGAGGGGATGGGCAATGGCAAGGAGAATATCATTCAATGGCGGATGGGGGGGGAGGGATATTGACTGTGGAGCGCTATACAAGATGTGCATGGTGCGCTAACCGGGTGAAATGTCGTTACAGTGGAAGGAGAGATTGATGTTGATTATTCTCCCCTCCATTCACCCTGCTATCCCAAAAGAGCTGGAGAGCCTACCCACCCAACCACAGACCCTTTCCCTGCTCTTGTGTAATGCCAGGTCAGTCCAAATACAACGCAGATAGTCCCGGATTCCTCTGGACGAAGAGGGGGGCCTGACCTGGCTTGTTTCACAGAGACCTGGTTGGGGGATGATAGCTCAGCCACCTGACTCAGCCTTACCAGCTGGGTCTCCATCAGTGAGCGATAAGGGGACGTCGCTTAGGTCCTAAAGACAATCTTGCTTTGGCCGGGATACCCTCCATATGAGGGCCACTTGAATGATTTGCCTCGCATAAAGGACTAAGGAAAGTCTGGGATTCTGTTGGTTTAATGTCCACCCCATTGCCTTAACAGACTCCCTAGCGGAGCTGACACAACTGGTCTTGGAGCGTGCTGAGAGCGCCTAGGCTTTAGTCCTGGGCGACTTCCACATCCCCCCTCGAGGCCGGTTTTACGAATGTATCTGGTGCAGCCAGGAGTCCATGGTTAGCATGACCAACATGGGCCTTCCCAGATAGTGTCTGAGCCCACGCACTGTGCAGGTCATACTCTCAATGGGTCTTCTGTATTGGAACAGGCACATCCGTGGGCGGAGGTAGTCAATATCTCACATTGTATCAACCATGATCATTTCCTGGTCTCAAGATGGGCTGAGGCCACTATTCCCCGTCGGGGGTGGAGGGCCTATTAAATGGTCCGCCCTCAAGGTTGATGGGACCCCCTAGTTCCCAAAGGCCTTAGAGGTTGATGGCTGGTAATGCCGGCGTTCTGTTGAGCTCTGGTCAATACTTTGAACTACTCCCCAAAAATGTTGCTTCCAATGCTATTGAACCCTTCCTGTGTGATGCTTTCTATTTGACACCGGTTCTTAAATCCCTACATGGCTGCCCATTAGTTTCCATGCAAGATACAAGGTGTTGGTTTTAACCTTTAAAGCCCTACATGGCTTGGGTCCTGACTACTTTGGGAGGGCATCCTCCCATAAAATCCTTCTGCAGACTCAGGTCCTCTGGGAAGAACCTGCTACAACTCAAGACGACCAACTTTCAGTGGTGAAACCAGGGTCCTTCTCATCCGCCGCTCCCAGGCTCTGGAAGGACCTCCGATGAGATCAGTCACTATTCCACCTTGGAAGCCTTTAGGAAGGTTTATTAGTGGATCTTTTCGGCAGGCCTTTCCAGGCTCGATAGCATTATCTCCCTCCCCTGACCCTTACCGTCATTACTGTTATGGAAATTGTTATTGATGTTCTTCTCTGCCCTCCCCTCTCGCTCAGAAAATGACCCATTTCTTGCCCGAAAAAACTTTTTACTGTCTTGTGTTTGGAATGTTTTAACTTTTCTTGTTTAATAGCTTTTTAGGGTTGAGTTAATGTTTTTCATAATTGGGAGCTGGTTTGGAGTTTGAGCTTTTTAATTAGTACTTTCTTTAAATTGTATGTTATTACTGTAATTGTTTTGATTCTTTGAGAAAAAGGCCAGAATACTAAACAATTATTATTATTTTAAATTCCCTTCAAGGTGGTCCCAAGGCCCTTTCAGTATGCTCCAGAAACCGAGGACAGGTGCATGTTTCTGGGGATGTGGGTCTCTATGTTGGCATTCCTCTGCAGGGTTGTGTGAAGGAAAGGTCAGTATTTGAGGGGGGTGCTAATCTGGACCCTGTGGGTCTCTAAGACTAGTTCCCAGGTTGCCGGGGATTGCCAGAGCTTTGAGGTCTCTCCATCTCCCTCTCTTGGCTTTGGCCTAGAGTTTGGTTTCTTCTCTCCCCTCAGAGCCTCCTTCCCAGGCCTCCAGAGAACAATTCTCCCCGAAAAAATGTTGCTTCCAATGCTATTGAACTGTTCCTGTGTGATGCTTTCTATTGGCACAAAACTCTTCCCCAAATGAGGCATCAGAAGAGAGGGTCTCTCCTCTGCCCCCACTTTCCCGGAGGGAGGGAGCTCCTCAAATAATAATAATTAATAATAATCATAATACTAATATAATATAATAATTTTTCTTTCTAGACCGCTATTCCGCACTGATCATACGCGGTGCTACAGTAAAATTGCAATACACTACAAAAAATTGACAAGGCCTCCTCTCCCCTCAAAGACCCTTTTACTTGGATTCCCCATCCCTCCAGGCCATGCCCTCTCTCCAGGGTCCCCCCCCATGTCCTCTTTTCTCAAATAATCTCTCAATACCTGGCCCCCAAAGAATCCTATGAGAAAGGGGGCAGGAAAGGAAAGAAGGGAGAGGAGGCCTGCGCGCCCCCGCCTCCTTGGGCGGGAAGAGGGGCGTTCCTTCCTCTTATAACCCCCCAAGGGCCCCCCAGAAGGACCCTCCCGCCCATCCTGGATGAACAGGGCTCTCCCCCACTCCCCCCCCAGAAAAGACAGCGGCTGAGACGGCCGCCATGCGCTCAGGCCCGGGCCCTGGCCGTGCACATGTGCCCCCACGGGCCCCCCATCTGCCGACGAGCGGCCAGCTGCTGCTGCTTATTCTGCTGGTCGGCCGTTTGCGGGAACGGAAGGTATGCGCCGGGGGCTTCAGGGCCCCCCCTTCCCTCCTGTCTTTCCTTTGAGGAGACCGCAATGGAGCCCCAAGCGCGGCCGGACTCGGCGCGGAGGCCGGAAAGGACGCGCTCTGCTTTGGAAATTAGCCGCTCTGTGGATACGTTGCAGGGGTGGGTTGTGTGTGTGTGGGTGTTTGCCTCTGCTGTTCTTATGCTGGCGGAATGGAGCTGAGGACTGAGGAGCGAAGAAAGGGTCACTTTGTGTGGCAAATTCAGAACTTCGGGCATCAAGAGTCCACGTGGTGGAACAGCAAAGAACTTTATTGAGAACAGACACCTAGCAATCCGTGTTCAGCGCAGAACGGCCGCACCTGCCCAAGCCAAACATCAGAAACCCCAACCTAGAACCCCCAGCACCCCGTTTCCAAACCTAGCCCCCATCCAATCCCACGCCTCATGGCCCCACAGGAACAAGGCCCCCCCCTTGCCATTCCCACCGAACTAGCCCGTTCTGTTCATACTGGCCTCCAACTTTCTCGCCCATCCCACCACATCGCACAAGGGCTATCATTCCCATAAACTAATAAAGCAGGCTGCAACAAATCCCAAAACCCCACTACCTAACCTATATCACAACCCACCATCCCCCAGCCAAATAACAACCGAAAACTAATTATGTATACCAATTAGCAAGAAACCTAAATGTAACCAAACAACTTAACATATGAACAGACATATGGACAGACAAAACCTTACAGCAAAACCACAAGGACCTTTCTTAGCACGACTGGATGGAACATATCATTTTGTATTACTAATTGACAAAAAAACAATTAGATTCCACTGGGATTTGTGTGGCTTCTCTCCTGTGTGGACTCTAGATGGTCTAACTCGGCTTGCTTTCAATGAAACACATTCACACTGCTGGCCATTTGTATGGCTTCTCTCCTGTGTGGATTCTCTGCTGTACATTAGGACTGACTTTGAGAAAAACATTTCCCCACAATGCTGCATTTGTATGGCTTCTCTCTGTGTGGTTTCTCTGATGTATTAATTAGGGCCGACTTCTGAGAAAAACATTTCCCACACTGCTGGCATTTGTATGGCTTCTCTCCCGTGTGCGACCTCTGTGTAATTCCACTAGTGTGAACTTCCGAAAAAACTTTGTACATGCTGGCATTTGTATGGCTTTCTTCCTGTGTGACTCTCTCGTCACTAAGTCTGACTTCCAAGAAAAACATTCCCACAATGCTGGCATTTGTATGGCTTCTCTCCTGTTTGGAAACTCTCTGATGTTCCTTAGGCTGACTTCATAGAAAAAACATTTTCCCACAACGCTGGCATTTGTATGGCTTCTCTCAGTGTGGATTCTCTGATGTTCACATGTGTGGATCTGAGGAAAACATTTCCCCAATGCTGCAGTTGTGTGAACTTCTGTCCGTGTGGACTCTTCGATGCATGACAGGGACTGACTTGTATGGCAAAAACATTTCCCACAAGCTGTGCACTTGTATGGCTTCTCTCCTGGTGGCCTCTTGAGTGTCACTCGGTATGGACTTCCCAGAAAAACATTTCCCACAACGCTGGCATTGTATGCTCTCTCCAGTGTGGCCTCTCTGCTGTGTCACTAGGTTGACTTCCGAGAAAAACATTTCCAAACACTGGCATTTGTAGGCTCTCTCCAGAGTGGGCTCTCTGATGTTCTCGCTAGGTTGAATTTTGAGGAAAACCCCGATAACATTCCTACAATGCTGGCATTTTATGTGACTTTCTTTCTCTGTGGACTCCTCATGACTCAATGTTTCTGTAAAGACGGGGACACATGACAGATGAGTACTGAAATGTCAGAGTTACGAGAGGAGGGTATTGCCCCATGATTCGCCTCATTTAACCCTCCTACTTAGAGATAAATTAAGAAAGATTCTGTGCAGTAACCAAGCATGACCCTGTGCTTATGCCCTAACTCAATGTAACAATCTATCCTTATCTTATAGGCGCTAGCAAAAGAATGGGGACTGCCCCTGAGAGAATCAGTGCGACAAAGATATTCTGGTTAACCATGTGCAAAACAATACTTGATTGGCAGGTGTCCTCATATTTGTGAGACTGCCACGAGTGCTGAGTCAGCGCCAAAGGCATGATGCCAATCTAACTCCAGGAGATTGACTCACAACCATACCGTATAAGCTTACAGCGTATTAGTGTTTTGGATTGGATGGTAGTGTGTTTGTCCCAGGAACCGTGCAAGTTGATGGGAAGCGGAGAGGAGAGCTTTTCAAATATTTGTATTATTTTGCAACTCAGATAAAGAATCTCCAAGGAATTTCGATGAAACCACTGTGTGTTCTTATTTTTAAGGTGAAAGTGGTCAGTGCATTGCCAATATCTATATTGGTATTTGCCTTTCCTACTCTACTATGCTTTGCTGTCGGCATCTGGCGTGTCTACCTCGATTGTCGTGTGCACTGCTTTTGAACCGCACTGAACTTAGAGCAAGAAGGACCCGAGAGCCAGTGTGCTAATCATTTTTTCTGAGATATTTGCACCAAGCACCCATTGCATTCAATTTGGTTTCAGAGCATGTTTCTCCACAGGAAACCATTCTAAAGTGATTTAAAACCTTTTTGAACCACCCGGTTAATGGTTTTTAACATGGTGACCGGCCGAACCCAAAGGGTGCTCAATAATTGCGACATTTCTCCTGGAGAGAGTGCCCAGAGGTTGCCACAGAGTCTGTCCTGGGCCCAGTGCTGTTCCACATTTATCAATGACTTGGATGACAGAATTGGGGGTATATTATCAAATTGAGATGACACCACCTTAGAAGGAGTAGCTAATTACACCCCTTTCGAACTGGATCAACTTCAGAATGACTTTACTCGATTAGAAGTTAAAATTTCATACAGAGAAATGTAAGGTACTTCACTGAGGGCGGAAAAATGAAATTGCCACAGATATCTGATGGGTGAACCTGGCTGATGAGACTATATGTGAAAGGGCTTCTGATGGTTCCAAGTAGACTACAAGTTGAACATGAGAACAGGTGATGCGGCAGGTAAAAGCCAATGCGATTTTAGGCTGCATCAAGAGAAGATGTGTCTAGATCAGGCGAAGCAATAGTGCCACTAATTCTTCTTGGTCAGAGTGCCCCCCTGGATATGTGTCCAGTCTGGGTACCACAATCTAAAAAGGATGTTGACGGGAAACTGGAGAGTGTCCAAGGAGGGGACAAAATGGTGGAAGGGTCTAGAAGCCATGTCCTATGAGGAATGAACTTAGGGAGCGGGTATGTTAGCCTGGAGAAGTGAAAGTTAGAGGTGATGTGATAGCCCTGTTTAAATATTCGAATGGATGTATATTGAGGAGGAGGTAGCTTGTTTTATACTGCTCAGAGCCTAGGACTGGAACCAATGGATGCAAGCTCCAGGAAAGGAGATTCACCTCAACATTAGAGATCCTCTCAATTGACAGTAAAGGTTCTGTTTGACAGTGGGAAACCACTCCTTCCTCGCGATTGTAGTGGAATCTCCTCCTTGGGGGTCTTAAACAGAGATGGATGAACCATCTGTCCGGGATGCTTGATTTGGATTTCCTGCATGGCAGGGGATTGACTGAATGGCCTCCCCCACCCCCCCCCCCACCCCCCCACAGCACCCCCCCCCCCCCCCCCCCCCCCCCCCCCCCCCCCCCCCCCCCCCCCCCCCCCCCCCCCCCCCCCCCCCCCCCGGCCCCCCCCCCCCACCCCCCATTGCGGTCTCTTCCAACTCTATGTTTCCTGCCCACAAGCAACAATTATATTACATATTGCCTGCTGGCTGACTTTGATGTCAGTCCAATAGAGACAGACCAGTCTGTTGGTTACATGGCTAAGCCCTCAATGCATCGCAAACTCCACTTGCGCTGGAGCTCGACTTCTATCTCCCATTTCGAACCCTCAGCCAAATGGAATCCCAGATCCACTAGGTAAAGTATACATTATGAAGGTCTACATCTCTGAACACTCCCATCTGTTATCCTACCTTCTAGTTCTTGTGGCATGTGTGGAATGTTGTGTGTGTGTTGTTGTTTATTTGCTTTTGCCCTAAATATACAACATAAAACTTATTTCAAATGCATTTGGAGTTGTGTTTGCTTCGGACCTGGTATCGTTGGGCTGAATACTGAGGTCTCTCTTGATCCACCAAACGTATATCTCTTTTCAGCTAAATACTAAATTCCCCTCAAGCATAGCAATTGAAGGTATCCTCCCCAGGGCCTCCAGCATTGGATACAAAGTGCTCGGAATCAACCCGGAAACTAAGCAAGCTCAGTTAGGAAATAGAAAACATTAGCGAACCGGGCAGGTTTTGTGTCTCCCTTTCTTCTTCATAGATATTCCTCTACTGCTAAATGGATCCCCTAAATTATGTCTGAAAAACAAGGATTTGAGCTGGTTCTCGAAGTACACCTCAATCCAGTTCTTTAAAATCTGTCAGGTTGGTGACTGCCTTCCCAATCCCCAATGGCCTCATCTCCTAGCCCTTCCCAGAGGTCCTTTCCTCTCTGCACAGAGCTAGGCGAACATGCCTTGCTCCTGGCCTTTCCCTCCTGGTCCCAGAGGCCTGATCCCCTTCCCTTTCTCCCTCTGCCTCTCAATCTTCCCTCTTGCCCATCTTGCATGCTTTTACATTTACCTTCGCATCTCTTCTGGCATTTCTATTTTCACATTCCTTCCATCTCTCTATCACAAACACCGGTGTGTGTGCGGCCTAAAGGCGACACTTTGAGGCCTATTTGTTGAGAAGGCAAGATATTTTTGCTGACTATATACTAAAACTCATTGGGAAGGCAGCGCAAGGGGATTGGAACCTGGACTCCAATTTTGGTGGGGATCTCGGTCGGAGAACCACCCTTAAAACAGGCCTAGAACATCTCTAGGAAAGGATGGATTACTCTTGGGATTGGGGGTCACATTTCCCCACAGGAGATTCAAGGGCATCCCCACATTGCTATTCCAGTGAGGATGGATAAATAATTTTTGCCCCTTCAATATCTGACAGCATCCCTTTTTGTCCTTTTCTTAGCCATTGCAGGGACAAGGGAGCCATTTACACAAGAAGCTTCTCCAAGAGTCTCAAAAGGCTGAGGAGGGGCCAAAAGGCAGCAAAAATGGTCTCGGGATACCGCTTCCAGGCCTTCTGCTTCTGCTCCACTCCTCCCTCCTTTTCTGTGTCTGCTCCTCGCTGACTCTTCCGTGCGCAGAGCTAAATAGAGAGGCAGAAGCTCCTTCCTTCTTCCAAGGCTTACAGGCCTTGTCCCTCTGCTCCCTCTCCACTCCTCTCTCTCTCTCTCTCTCTCTCTCTCTCTCTCCTTCCTTCCTTGTTTCTGTCTATCTATCTATCTTTCTTTCTTTCTTTTTCTTTCTTTCCTTCCTTCCTGTCTCTCCTTCCTCCTTGTCACTCTCTGCTCCTCACTCTCTCTTCCCTGCGCAGAGCTAAATAGAGAGGCAGAAGCTCCTCCTCTTTTTCATTCTGGCCAATGGGGGCAGAGGACCTGGAATGCCCCGCCCCCTGCCCCACCCTCACAGGCTCCTCCTGCAGTTAATATGGAACAAGGAGGGACTGACGGACCCTGGAGCCCCAGCCTCAGGGACACTGGCCAAAGGCACACATTCCCAAACCCTAAGACCCATGAGATGGAAGCCCTATGCAGGGCAGGACCCTCCTCTCTCTGGCCCTGTGGATGCTGGGAGATACAGTCCAGGGAATGCACTGTAAATCCCATTGGCAAGAGAAAAGGCTACTACTACTCTCTGATGTCTCAATAGGTGTCAGAACCTGTTATTAAGATCAGTTATAAGGTTATATCTTTTCAGTTCATGTACATTCACTTGATTTTAAAACCTCCCAAAGGAGCTACTTTTGGCGTAGTTTGGGGGACAATTGTCGTCTTAGTGGCCCTCCTATTAGAGACCCCTCCTCTTTTGACCCAAATCCTTTATGAGGCCAAAAACCCCTTTGTTAGGAAGCGGACACCGAATATCTCAGGAAGGCTCTATATCTGTCAGGTTTGGGATGCTCTGATCAATGGCCCACATCCAAACGTATACCAAAAGTAGAAAGTCTGTTGTAAGAGCATTGCAGTAGTGATCTGTAACACTTCTTTGCAGAGTCTGAGGCTTCAGAGAAAAATGTACACTTTTAAAATT
>NW_024802999.1:23241-23863 GCF_019175285.1 Sceloporus undulatus | reverse complement strand
CTGGTGGAGCTAACCTGCCTCTCTCTCCCTCAAGATACTGGATGAAGGGAGGGCTTGTCTTCTTCCAGGAAGGCCGGTTACAGTTAGCCTGCCTTTCTCTCCTTAAAGATGGAGGATGAAGGGAGGGCTTGTCTTCTTCCTGGAAGGCCTGTTAGAGCTAGTCTGCCTCTCTCTCCCTCAAGATGGAGGATGAAGGGAGGGCTTGTCTTCTTCCAGGAAGGCCTATTGGACCTAGCCTGCCTCTCTCTCCCTCAAGATGCTGGATGAAGGGAGGGCTCGTCCTCTTCCAGGAAGGCCTGGTGGAGCTAGCCTCCCTCTCTCTCCCACAAGATGGTGGATGAAGGGAGGGCTTGTCTTCTTCCAGGAAGGCCTGGTCGAGATAACCTGCCTCTCTCTCCCTAAAGACGGAGGATGAAGGGAGGGCTTGTCTTCTTCCAGGAAGGCCTGGTGGAGCTAGCATGCCTCTCTCTCCCTAAAGATGGAGGATGAAGGGAGGGCTTGTCTTGTTCCAGGAAGGTCTGGTGGAGCTAGCCTGCCTCTCTCACCCTCAAGATGGAGGATGAAGGGAGGGATTGTCTTCTTCCAGGCAGGCCTGTTGGAGCTAGCCTGCCTCTCTCTCCCT
>NW_024802999.1:0-23216 GCF_019175285.1 Sceloporus undulatus | reverse complement strand
TTCCTAAAGATGAAGGTGAGGGATGACTTTCTTCTTAAGGAAGGCACGTGTGGAGCCTACCATGCCTCTCTCTCCCTAAAGATGGTGGGTGGAAGGCGAGGGCTGTGTCTTTCTTCCTAGGCAGCTGGGTTGTGCTAGCTGCCTCTCTCGCTCCCTAAAGATGGAGGATGAAGGGAGGGTTGTCTTCTTCTCAGGGCGGCCCTGTTAGAGCTTAGCTGCCTCCTCTCTCCCTCTTCAGATGGAGGATGAAGGGAGTTGGTTGTCTTTCCAGGCGCCTGGTTGGTGCTAGCTGCCTCATCTCTCCCTCACGATGGAGGATGAAGGGCGGGCTTGTCTTCTTATAGGAGCGCCTGGTGGCGTCTATGCCTGCCTCTCTCCATCAAGATGCTGGATGAAGGGTAGGGCTTCGTCTATTTCCAGGGAGGCCTGTGTGAGCTAGCCGCCTCTCTCCCTCAAGATGCTGGTGAATGGCGGGGTTGGGTGGTTTGTCCTTCTCCAGGGAGGCTGTTACAGCAGCCTGCTCTCTTCCCTCAAGATGGGAGGATGAAGGAGGGCTTGTCTTCTTCCAGGAAGGCCTGTTGTAGCTAGCATTGCCTCTCTCTGCCTAAGATGGGGGTTGAAGGGGGGCTTGTATTCTATCAGGAGAAGGCCTGGTGGAGCTCGCTGCCTCTATATGACTAAAGATGGTGGGTGAGGGAGGGCTGGTTCTTCTTCTCCAGGGTAGGCCTGTTACAGCTAGCATGCCTATCTCTCATCCTAAAATGGATGGCTGAGGGAGTGTTGTCTTCTTCCAGGAAGAAGGCCGTTTGGTGTAGCTAGCACTGCCTCTCTCTGCCTAAGATGGTGGGTGAGGGCGGCTTGTCTTCTCTCCAGGAAGGCATGGTGGTAGCTGGCTTGCCTCTCTCTCCCTCAACGACTTGAGGGAGGGCTTGTCTTCGTCCAGGCGGCCTGTTACAGCTAGACTGCCTCTCTCTCCCTAACGAGTTGGGTTAGGGAGGGCTTGTTCTTCTTCCAGGAAAGGGCCTGGTGTAGCTTTAGCTCTGCCTCTCTCTCCTCCAGATGGCGGATGAAGGGAGGGCTTGTTTCTTTTTCCAGGAAGGCTGTTAGAGATCGTGCCTCTCTCACCTCTCAAGCTTGTGAGGATGAGGCAGGGCTTTGTCTTCTACAGGAAGGCCTGTTAGCGCTAGCCTGCTCCTCTTCTCACTTAAAGCTGGAGGATGAATGGAGGGCTTGTCTTCTTCCAGGACTGTTGCTTGTTTTTCTGGATACTATTTTTTTGCCCTTTTGTCTCTCTCTCTTCTTTCTTCTTAAATATTTTGTTTTTGTGGTGAACGGAGAGTTGTCTTCTTCCATGGAGGCCTGGTGGATGCTAGCCTGCCTCTCTCCTCCCTCAGATGGAGGATGAAGGGAGTGTTTGTTCCTTCTTCCAGGCAGGCCTGTTGGGAGCTAGCCTGCCTCTCTCTCCCTAAAAGATGGTGGGTTGGAAGGGAGGGCTTGTCTTCTTCCAGGAAGGCCTGGTTGGGTAGCCTGCCTCTCTTCTCCTCTAAGATGCGTGGATGAAGGGAGGGCTTTGCTCTTCTTCAGGACGGCCTGTTACAGCTAGCCTGCCTCTCTCTCTCCTCAAGATGGAGGATGACGGGATGGCTTCCTGTCTTCTTCTAGGAGCCACTGTTGGAGCTGCCTGCCTCTCTCTCCCTAAAGCCTGGTGGGTGTGAAGGGAGGGCTTGTCTTCTTCCAGGAAGGCCCGGTGTTGAGCTAGCTGCCTGCCTCTCTCTCCTCTAAGATGCTGGATGATAGGGCGGGATTGTTCCTCTCCAGGAAGGCCTGGTGGAGCTAGGCCTGCTCTCTCTCCCTCAAGGCTGGTGGATGAAGGGAGGGCTTGTTTTCTTCCAGGGCGGCCTGGTGGGTAGCTAGCCCAACCTATCTCTCTCTCTCTAAGATGCGTGATGAAAGGGTGAAGGGAGGGCTTGTCTTTTCCAGGAAGGCCTGTTAGCTAGAGCTAGCCTGCCCTCTCTCTCCCCTTCAAGATCCTGCGATCTTAATGGAGGGGTTGTCTCTTCAAGGCAGTTCCTGTTCGGCTAGCCTTACTCTCTCCCTAACGATGGCTGGATGTTGAGGGGAGGGTTTTGTCTTCTTACAGGAATGCGTTTAGAGCTAGCCTGACTCTCTCCCTAAAGATGGAGATGAGGGAGTTCTTATCTTCTTCAGAAGGCTTGGTTGGAACTAGCCCCTGCCTCTCTCTCCTAAAGATGTGTGTGTGAAGGGAGGGCTTGTCTTTCTTCCATGGAAGGCTGGTGGAGGCTAGCCTGCCTCTCTCTCCTCTCAAGATGGTAGGATTCGAAGCGCGGCTTGTCTTCTTCAGGAAGGCTATTGTGAGCTAGCCTCCTTGCCTCTATTTCCCTCAAGTGTGTATGGATGAAGGGAGGGCTTGTCTTCTTCAGGAAGGCCTTCTGGTGGAGCTAGTCTGCCTTCTCTCCCTCACTGATGGAGGATGAAGGGAGCGGCTTCTTGTCTTCTTCAGGAGGCAGTTCTGGAGTGCCTGCCTCCCTTCTCCTCACGATGGATGGATGACGCGGAGGGTTTGTCTTTTCCAGGAATGCTGGTTGGCGCTAGGCTGGCCTCTCTCCTCCCTCAAGATGCTGGATGAGGGGAAAGCTTGTCTTCTTCCAGGCAGGCCTCCTGCGTGGTAGCTAGCTGCCTCTCTCTCCCTCAAGATGCTGGATGAAAGGAAGGGCTGTGTCTTCTTCCAGGAAGGCCCTGTGGTAGCTAGTCTGCCTCTCTCTCCCTCATGATGGAGGATTAACGGGAGGGCTTGTCTTCTTACAGGCAGGACACTGTTGGAGCTAGCTGCCTCTATTCCCTCAAGATGGTAGGATGAGAGGGAGCGTACTTGTATTATTAAGGAAGGGCCTGGTTGGAGATAGCCCTGCCTCTTCTCCTCACTCAAGATTTGCTGGGCCTGACGGGAAAGCTTGGGTCTTTCAGGAAGTGCCTGGTGGAGCTTAGCTCTGCCTCTCTCTTCCTCAAGCGACTGCGGCATGAATGAAGGGCTTGTCTTGTTCCAGGAAGCCTTGGTGTGAGTTTAGCATGACTTCTCTACTTCTAAAGATGGAGTGATGAGGGAGGGGGCTTTCTATTTTCCAGGAAGGAATGGTGGTGAGCTAGCCTGCCTCTCTTCCCATCAAGATGGAGGGATTTGATTTTTAGGGATGTGTTGCTTATTTTTCATTATGACATTGTTTGTCAGAATGTTGGCTGCTAGTCTGCTCTCATTCCTAAAGATGAAGGGATGGGCTTGTTCTTTATAGACAGGCCCTGGTGGAGCTTAGGCCTGCTCTCTTCTCTTTAGCTGGATGGATGAAACATTGAAAGCAGGGGGTTTGTTTTGTATTCAGTCCCGGAAGGAATGTTAGTGCTAGCTTGACTAGCTCTCTCTACTAAAGATGGAGGATGAAGGGAGGGTTATGCTTCTTCAAAGGGGCAAAGAATTGGGTGTTAGCTTGCCTGCCTCTCTCTCCCTCAAGATTGCGTTGAAGGGAGGGCTTTTGTATTCTTTCAGGAGGCCTGGTTGGAGCTCGGCCTGCCTCTCTCTCCCTTCAAGATGGTGGATTGAAGAGTTGAGGGTTGTATTATTCACAGGCCGGATGTTAGAGTATGTGGAGACTGCTCCTCTATCTCCCTCAAGATGAAGGGAGGGCTGTATCTTCAGGCAGGCCTGTTAAAGCTAGTGCTGCTCTCTCTCCTCAACTGGAGGATGAAGGGAGGGGGTTGTCTTCTTCCAGGAAGGCTGTTGGAGTAGCCTGCCTCTCTTCCCTAAGATGGTGGGTGAAGGGAGGGCTTGTCTTCTTCCAGGAAGGTGGTGGAGCTAGCCTGCCTCTCTCTCCTCAGATGGAGGATGAGGGAGGCTTGTTTCTCTCAGGAAGGCTGTTAGGATAGCTGCCTTCTCCCTCAAGATGGAGGAGGAGTGAGAGAGGGCTTGTCTTCTTCCAGGAAGGCCTGTTATAGCTAGCCTGCCTCTCTCCTTAAACGATGGAGGATGAAGGGAGGCTTGTCTTCTTCCAGAAGTGTTGGATAACCTGGCCTTCTCTCCCTAAAGATGGGGGGATGAAGGAGAGGCTTGTTTTCTTCCTAGGCTGTGGAGCCTAGCAGCCTCTCTATCTCAAGATGGAGGAATGAAGGAGGGCTTGTCTTCTTCGGCAGGCCTGTGTACTAGCCTGCCTCTCTCTCCTAAAGATGGGGTGAAGGGGGGCTTGTCTTCTCCAGGAAGGCCTGTGGAGCTAGATTTGGTCCTCTCTCTCCCTCAAGATGGAGGATGAAGGGAGGGCTTGTCTCTTCCATGGCAGCTCCTGTTGGAGCTAGCCATGCCCTTCTCTCCCCTAAGATGGAGGGTGGGGAGGGCTTTGTTTCTTCCAGGAGGCCTGGTGGAGCTAGCCCCTCTTCTCCTCAGATGTGTGAATGAAGGGAGGGGCTTGTCTTCTTCCAGGGAGGCTGGTAGAGTCATACCTGCTCTCTCTCCCTCAAGATGTGGATGAAGGGAGGGCTTGTCCTTCTTCCCGGGCGGCCTGTCAGCTAGCCTGCCTCTCTCTCCCTCAAGATGGGGATGAGGGAGGGCTTGTCTTCTTCCAGGAGGCTGGTGTGGAGCTAGCCTGCCTCTCTCTCCTAAAGAGTGGTGAAGGGAGGGCTGTGCTTCTTCCAGGAAGGCCTGGTGGTAGGCGGCCGCCTCTCCCCTCGAATGGATGAAGGAGGCGTGTCTTTCCAGGACAGGCTCTGGTAGCAGCTAGCTGCCTCTCTCTCCCTCAATAAATGTGAGGATGAAGGGAGGGTTGTCTTTTCCAGGAAGGCTGTTGCGAGCTAGCCTTCCTCTCTCTCCCTCCAAAGATTGTGGGTGAAGGGCAGTTGTCTTCTTCCAGGAAGGCCTGGTGGAGCTAGCCTGCTCTCTCTCCTCAAGATGGGATGAAGGGAGGGTTGTCTTCTTCCAGGAAGGCCTGGTTAGCTAGCTGCCTCTCTCTCCCTAACAGTGGTGGTGAAGGGAGGGCTTGTCTTCTTAGGAAGGCCTGGTGGAGCTAGCCTGCCTCTCTCTCCCTAAAGATGGAGGGGATGGAGGTGAGGGGAGGTTGTCTTCTTCCAGGGAGGTGGTGGCAGCCTAGCCTCTCTCTCTCAAGAGGATGAAGGGAGGGCTTGTCTTCTTCCAGGAAGGCCTGTGGAATAGCCTAGCCTCTCTCTCCCCAAGATGGGGTGATGAGGGGGGTGAGTGATGAGGGTTGTCTTCTTCAAGGAAGGCCTGGTGAGGCTAGCTGCTCTCTCTCCCTAAAGATGGTGTGAAGGGAGGGCTTGTCTTCTTCAGGAAGGCTGTGTGGAGCTCAGCCTGCCACTCTCTCCCTCAAGATGGGGATGAAGGGAGGGTTGTCTTCTTCCAGGAAGGCCTGTTGGAAGTAGCCTGCCTCTCTCTCCTCAAGATGGGGATGAAGGGAGGGGTTGTCTCTCTTCCAGGAAGGAGTTGGAGTAGCTGCTCCTCTCTCCTTCCAGATGGAGGTGAAGGGAGGTCTGTCTTCTTCCAGGAAGGCTGTTGGCTAGCCTGCCTCTCTCTCTAAAAGAGGAGATGAAGGGAGGCTTGTCTTCTTCCAGGGAGGCCTGGTGAGCTAGCGCCTCTCTCTCCTCAAGATGGGGATGAAGGGGGGCTGTCTTCTTCCAGGAGGCCCTGTTGGAGCTAGCTGCCCTTTCTCCTCCTAAAGATGAGGGAGGGCTTGCTTCTTTCTAGAAGGCCTGGTTGAGCTAGCCTGCTCTCTCTCCCTTTAAGATGGAGGATGAAGAGAAGCGGGTCTTGTCTCTTCCAGGCAGGCCTGTTAGAGCTAGCTTCCTCTCTCCCTAAGATGGAGGATGAAGGGAGGGCTTGTCTCTTCCAGGAAGGCTGGTTGGGGCTTGCCTGCCTCTCTCTCCCTAAGATGGGATATGAAGGGAGGCTTGTCTTCTTCCAGGAGGCTGGTGGAGCTAGCCGCCTCTCTCTCCTCAAGATGGTGATGAAGGGAGGGTTGCTTTCTTTCCAGGCAGGCCTGTTAGAGGTAGCCTCTCTCTCCTCAAGATGAAGGGAGGGCTTGTCTTTTCCAGGAAGGCTGTGTAGTAGACTGCCTCTCTCCCCTAAGATGGGGATGGGAAGGGCAGGGCTTGTTTTCTTCCAGGAAGCCTGTTGGAGCTAGCCCTGTCTCTCTCCCTCAAAGATGGGGTGAAGGGAGGGTTTGTCTTTCCAGGAGGCTTGGTGGAGCTAGCCTGCTCTCTCTCCTAGATGAGATGAAGGGATGTGTTTCTTAAGAAGGCCTGTGTGAGATAGCCTGCCTCTCTCCCTCCAAGATGGGGATGAAGGAGGGCTTGTCTTCTTCCAGGACGGCCTGTAGGACTAGCCTGCCTCTCTCTCCCTAAAAGATGGAGATGAAGGAGGTTTGTCTTCTTCCAGGAGCTGTTGGATACCTGCCCTCTATCCTAAAGATGGTGGTGAAGGGAGGAGCTTTGTCTTCTCCAGGAGGCCTGGTGGAGCTAGCCTGCTCTCTTCCCTCAAAGATTGAGGTGAAGGGGGGTTGTCTTCTTCAGGAAGCCTGTTGGACAGCCTGCTCTCTCTCCAAGATGGTGGGTGTGAAGGGCTGGGCTTGTCTTCTTCCAGGAAGGCCTGTGTGGAGCTAGTGCCTCTCTCTCCTCAAGGAGGATGATGAGGGAGGGCTTGTCTTCTTCCAGGCCAGCCTGTTGGTAGTAGCTGCCTCTCTCTCCCTCAAGATGGAGGGTGAAGGGGGGCTTTGTCTTCTTCCAGGCGGCGCTGGTGGAGTACCTGCCTCTTCTCCCTAAGATGTGGTGAAGGGAGGGCTTGTCTCTTCCAGGAGGACTGTGAAGCATGCTCTTCTCCTAAAGATGCTGGATGAAGGGAGGCTTGTCTCTTCTTCCAGGAGGGCTGTTAAGCTAGCCCTCTCTCTCTCCTCAAGATGGAGGATGAGGGAGGGCTTGTTCTTAAGAAGGCTGTGTGAGCTAGCCTGCCTCTCTTCCTAAGATGGGTGGGTGATGAAGGGAGGCTTGTTTCTTCAGGAGGCCTGGTGAGCTAGCTGCCTTTCTCCCTCAAGATGAAGGGAGGGTTGTCTTTCCAGGAGGCCTGTTAGAGCTAGCCTTCTCTCTTCCTCAAAGATGGAGGTGAAGGGAGGGCTTGTCTTCTTCCAGGCAGGCCTGTGTGAGCGATGCATTGCCTCTCCTCCCTAAAGATGGGGGTGAAGGGAGGCTTTGTCTTCTCAGAAGGCCTGGGTGAGGCTAGCCTGCCTCTCTCTCCCTAAGATGGAGGATGAAGGGAGGGGTTGTCTTCTTCCAGGAAGGCCTGTGTGAGCTAGCCTGCTCTTTCCCTCAAGATGTGGAGTGAAGGAGGGCTTGTCTTCTTCAGGGAGGCCTGTGGAGCTAGCCTGCCTCTCTCTCTCCTAACGTGCGGATGAAGGGAGGGCTTGTCTTCTTCCAGGAAGGCCTGTGGAGCTAGCCTGCCTCTCTCTCCCTCAAGATGGAGTGAGGGGAGGGCTTGTCTTCTCCAGGGAGGCTGTTGGAGGCTAGCCGCCTCTCTCTCTCAAGATGTGTGATGAAGGGAGGGCTTGTCTTCTTCCAGGGACGGCCTGTTGGACTAGCCTGCTCTCTCTCTCCCTAAGTGTGGGTGAAAGGAGGCTTGTCTTTTCAAGGAAGGCTGGTGAGCTAGCCTGCCTCTCTCTCCCTCAAGATGGAGGGATGAAGGGAGGGCTTGTCTTCTTCCAGGAAGGCTGTTGGACTAGCTGCCCTCTCTCCTAAAGATGGTGGGTAGGGAGGGCTGTCTTCTTCAGGAAAGGCCTGGTGGAGCTGCCTGCTCTCTCTCCCTGAAGATGGAGGTGAAGGGAGGGGTTGTCTTCTTCCAGGACGGCTGTTGGAGGTTAGCTGCCTCTCTTTCCCTCAAGATGGAGGATGAAGGGCGGTCTGTCTTTTTCCAGGAAGGCCTGGTTGAGCTAGCTGCAGTCTCCTCTCCCTAAAGGAAGGGATGAAGGGAGGCTTGTCTTCTTCAGGGGGGCCTGGTGGAGTAGCCTGCCTCTCTCTCCTCAAGATGGGGATGAAAGGGAGGGTTGTCTTCTTCCAGGAAGGCCTGGTGGAGCTACCTGCTCTCTCCCCTCAAATGCTGGATGAAGGGGGGCTTGTCTTCTTCCAGGGAGGCCTGGTTACAGTTAGCCTGCCTCTCTCTCTCAAGATGTGAGGATGAAGGGAGGGCTTTGTCTTCTTTCCTGGAAGGCTGTTTGAGCTACCTGCCTCTCTCTCCCTCAAGCTGGAGGATGAAGGGTAGGGCTTGTCTTCTTCCCGGAAAGGCCTTTGGAGCTAGCCTGCCTCTCTCTCCTCAAGATTGGGATGAAGGGAGGGCCTCGTCCTTTCCAGGAAGGCCTGGTGGAGCTAGCTCCCTCTCTCTCCCAAAATGGGGATGAAGGGAGGGCTTGTCTTCTCTTCAGGAAGGCCTGGTCGAGATACCTGCCTCTTCTCTCCCTAAGACGGGGATGAAGGGAGGGCTTGTCTTCTTCATGAAGGCCTGGTGGAGCTAGCTGCCCTCTCTCTCCTAAAGATGGAGGATGAAGGGACGGGCTTTGTCTTGTTCAGGAAGCTGTCTGGTGGAGCTGCCTGCCTCTCTCCCTAAGATGGAGATGAAGGGAGGGATTGTCTTTTCCAGGCGGCCTGTTGGAGCTAGCCTGCTCTCTCTCCTAAGAGGATGAAGGGATGGCTTGTCTTCTTCAAGGAAGGCTGGTGAGCTAGCCTGCTTCTTCCCTCAAGATGGTGGGTGAAGGGAGGGTTGTCTTCTTCAGGCAGGCTGGTGTGGCTAGCCTGCCTCTCTCTCCCTAAGATGGAGGTGAAGGGAGGGCTTGTCTTCTTCCAGGCAGGCCTGTTAGAGCTAGCCTGCTCTCTCTCTCCCTAAAGATGGAGGATGAGGGAGGGTTGTTCTTCCGGAGGCCTGGTGGAGTAGCCTGCCTCTCTCTCCCTCAAGATGGAGGATGAGAGGGTTGTCTTCTTCCAGGCAGCCTGTTGGAGCTGCCTGCCTCTCTCTCCTCTAAGATGGTGGGTGAAGGGGAGGTCTTGTTTTTCCAGGAGGCCTGTGGAGCTAGCCTGCTCTCTCTCCCTCAAGATTGAAGGGAGGGCTTTTGTTCTTCCAGGAGGCCCGTACAGTAGCCTGCCTCTCTCTCCCTCAAAATGGAGGAGGAGGAGGGTTGTCTTCTTTCAGGAAGGCCTGGTGGAGCATAGCCTGCCTCTCTCTCCCTCAAGAGTGGATGAAGGAGGTTGTCTTCTTCCAGAGGAGGCTGGTGACTAGCCTGCCCTCTCTCCCTAAAAGATGAGGGGAAGGAGGTTGTCTTCTTCCAGGAGGCCTGGTGAGCTAGCCTGCCTTCTCTCCCTCAAGATGGTGATGAAGGGAGGGGTTGTCTTCTTCCAAAGGCTGTTGGAGCTAGCCTGTCTTCTTCCCTAAGATGGGGTGAAGGGAGGGGCTTGTCTCAGGAGTGCCGGTTGTGGAGATAGCCTGCTCTCTCCTCAAGATGGAGGATTGAAGGGAGGGGTTGTCTTCTTCCAGGAAGGCCTGTTGGAGCTAGCCTGCTCTCTTCTCACTAAGATGGGGATGAAGGGAGGCTTGTCTCTTCAAGGAAGCCTGGTGGAGTAGCCTGCCTCTCTCTCCCTCAAGATTGGGATGAAGGGGCTTGTCTTCTCAGGAGGGGCTGGTGGAGCTAGCCCTCTCTCTCCCTCAAGATGCTGGATGAAGGGAGGGGTCTTGTCTCTCAGGGAGGCCTGTTGGAGCTACCTGCCTCTCTCTCCTCAAGATGGGATGAGGGAGGGCTTGTCTTCTTCCAGGAAGGCCCTGGTGGAGCTAGCTGCCTCTCTCTCCTCCAAGATGGGGATGAAGGGAGGCTTGTCTTCTTCCAGGGAGGCCTGTGGAGCTAGACGCCTCTCTTCCTCAAGAGGGGGATGAAGGGAGGGCTTGTCTTCTTCCAGGAAGGCCTGTTAGAGCTAGCCTGCCTCTCTCCTTCAAGATGCAGGATTGAAGGGAGGGCTTGTCTTCTTCCCGGAGGCCTGTTAGAGCTTAGCCTGCTCTCTCCCTAAAGATGGGGGAGGTGAAGGCGGGGAGGTGCTTTTGTCTTTTCCAGGAAGGCCTGTGTGGATAGCCTGCTCTCTCTCCCTAAAAGAGGGTGGGTGAAGGGGGGCTTGTTCTTCTTCTCCGGAAGGCCTGTTTTGAGAGCAGCCTCTCTCTCCCTCAGATGGGATGAAGGGGGCTTGTCTTCTTCCAGGAAGGCTGTTGGGCTAGCTGCCTCTCTCTCCCTTCAAGAGATGGTGGATAAGGGAGGGTTTGTCTTCTTCAGGAAGGCTTTTGGAGCTAGCCTGCCTTCTCTCTCCCTCAAGATGGTGGATGAAGGGAGGGCTGTCTTCTTAGAAGGCCTGGTGTGCTAGCCTCCTCTCTCCCTCAAGATGCTGGATGAAGGGAGGGCTTGTCTTCTTCCAGGAAGGCCTGTGGAGCTAGCCTGCCTCTCTCTCCCTCCACTATGGGATGAAGGGAGGGCTTGTCCTTCCAGGAAGGCCTGGTGGAGCTAGCCTGTCTCTCTCCTCAAGGATGAGGGATGAGGGAGGGCTGTCTTTCTTCCATGGCTGTTGGAGCTAGCCTGCCTCCTCTCCCTCAGATGGGAGGATGAAGGGAAGGTTGTCTTCTTCAGAAGGCCTGGTGGAGCTCGCCTGCTCTCTTCCTAAGATGCTGGATGAAGGAGGGCTTGTCTTCTTCTATGCAGGCCTGGTGGAGCTAGCCTGCCTCTCTCCTCAAGTGGGTGATGAAGGAGGGTTTGTCTTCTTCCAAAAAGGCTTGTGGAGCTAGCTGCTCTCTCTCCCTCAGATGGTGTGGAAGGGAGGGTTGTCTTTTCCAGAAGGGCCCTGGTGGAGCTAGCTGTCTCTCCCTAAGATGCTGGAGATGAAAGGGATGGCTTGCTTCTTCCAGGAGGCTGGTGGAGCTAGCCTGCCTCTCTCTCCTAAAGATGGAGGATGAAGGGAGGGCTTGTCTTCTTCCAGGGGCCTGGTGGAGCTAGCCTCTCTCTCCCTTAAGATGGTGGATGAAGGGAGGGCTTGTCTTCTTCCAGGCAAGGCCTGTGGAGCTAGCCTGCTCTCTCTCCTCAAGATGTGGATGAAGGGAGGGCTTGTCTTCTTTCAGGCAGGCTGTGGGAGCTAGCCTGCCTCTCTCTCCCTTCAAGATGGGATGAAGGGAGGGCTTGTCTTCTTCCAGGAAGCCTGGTGGAGCTAGCCTGCTTCTCTCCCTAAAGATGGGATGAAGGGAGGCTTGTCTTCTTCCAGGAGCCTGGTGGAGCTAGCCTGCCTCTCTTCCTCAGATGGTGGATGAAGGGGGGTTGTCTTCTTTCCAGGAAGGCTGTTGGAGCTAGCCTGCTCTCTCTCCCTCAAGATGGGGATGAAGGGAGGGCTTGTCTTCAGCCGGCCTGGTGGAGTAGCCTGCCTTCTCCTCAAGATGGAGGATGAAGGGAGGGCTGGTCTTCTTACACGAAGGCTGGTGGAGAGCTACCTGCTCTCTCCCTCAAGATGGGGATGAAGGGAGGGCTTCTTTCTTCCAAGCGGGCTGTTGGAGCTAGCCTGCTCTCTCTCCCTCAGATGGGGATGAAGGAGGCTTGTTCTTCTTCCAGGACAGGCCTGGTTGAGCTAGCCTGCCTTCTCTCCCTTAAGATGTGGAGATGAAGGAGGCTTGTCTTCTTCAGGGAGGCCTGGTGGAGCTAGCCTGCCTCTCTTCCCTAGATGTGGATATGAGGGAGGGCTTTGTCTTCTTCCAAAGGCCTGTGGCTAGCAGCCTGCTCTTCTCCCTAAAGATGGTGATGAAGGGAGGGCTTGTCTTTCTTCCAGAAGGCCTGGTTGGTGGAGCTGCCTGCTCTCTCTCCTCAAGATGGCTGGATGAAGGGAGGGCTTGTCTTCTTCCCGGAAGGCCTGGTGGAGCTAGCTGCCTCTTCCCTAAAGATGAGGATGAAGGGGGGCTTGTCTTTCTTCCGGAGGCCTGTGGAGTAGCCTGCTCTCTCTCTCCTCATATGTGGATGAAGGGAGGCTTCTTGTCTTCTTCCCGGAAGGGCTTGCTTGAGCTAACCCTGCTTCTCTCCCTCAAGATGGGATGAAGGGGGGCTTGTCTTTCTTTTCAGGTGAAGGGCTTGGTGGAGTAGCCTGCCTCCTCTCTCCCTAAAGATGGGATGAGGGAGGCTTGTCTTCTTCAGGAAGCCTTGGTGGAGCTAGCCTGCCTTCTCTCTCCCTAAGATGTGATGAAGGAGAGCTTGTCTTCTTCAGGACAGGCCTTGTGGAGCTAGCCTGCCTCTCTCTCCCTCAAGATGGCTGGATGAAGGGAGGGTTGTCTTCTTCCAAAAAGGCGCCTGTTGGAGCTAGCCTGCTCTCTCTCCCTCAAGATGGGGATGAAGGGAGGGCTTGTCTTCCAGCAGGATGGTTTGGAGCTAGCTGCCTCTCCCTCCCTCAAATGGTGGATGAAGGGAGGGCTTGTTTCTTCAGGAAGGCCTGGTGGAGCTACTCCTGCCTCTCTCTCCCTAAAGATGGATGAAGGGGCTTGTCTCTCTTCCAGGAAGGCTGGTGGAGCTAGCCTGCCTTCTCTCTCCCTCAAGATTGGGGATGAAGGGAGGGCTTTGTCTTCTTCAGGAGGCCTGTTGGAGCTAGCCTAGCCTCTCTCTCCCTCAAGATGTGGATGAAGGGAGGGTTGTCTTCTTCCAGGAAGGGCTGTGGATGCTACTGCCTCTCTTCCCTCAAAGATGCTGGATGAAGGGGGCTTGTCTTTCTTCCAGGAAGGCCTGGTGGAGCTAGCCTGCCTCTCTCTCCCTCAAGATGGGGATGAAGGGGGCTTTGTCTTCTTCCAGGAAAGGCCTGTTGGAGCTAGCCTGCTCTCTTCCCTCAAGATGGAGGATGAAGGGAGGCTTTGTCTTCTCAGGAAGGGCCTGTTAGAGCTAGCCTGCCTCTCTCTCCTCAGATGAGGCTGAGGAGGGCTTGTCTTCTTCCAGGAGGCCCTTTGTTAGGCTAGCCTGCCTCTCTTTCCTCTAAGATTGTGGATGAAGGGAGGGCTTGTCTTCTTCCAGGAAGGCCTGTGGAGCTTAGCCTGCTCTTCTCCCCTAAAGATGGGGGTGAAGGGAGGGCTTGTCTTCTTCCAGAGGCCTGTTAGAGTAGCCTGCCTCTCTTCCCTCAAGATGGGGAATGAAGAGAGGGCTTGTCTTCTTCCAGGAAGGCCTGTTAGGCTAGCCCTGCCTCTCTCTCCTAAGATGGGGATGAAGGGAGGGCTGTCTTCTTCCGGAAGGCCGTGGAGACTAGCCCCTTGCCTCTCTCCCCTAAGATGGGGATGAAGGGAGGGCTTGTCTTCTTCAGGAAGCCTGTTGTAGCTAGCCTCTACTCTCCTCAAAGATGATTGTAAGGAGGGCTTGTCTTCTTCCAGGAAGCTGGTGGTGGAGTAGACTGCCTCTCTCTCCCATCAGAATGGTGGGATAAAGGGAGGGTTTGTCTTCTTCCAAAGGCTGTTGGAGGCTGCCTGCTCTCTCTCCCTCAAGATGGCTGGATGCAGGGAGGGCTTGTCTTCTTCCCCGGAAGGCCTGGTGAGTAAGCCTTCCCTCTCTCCCTCAAGATGGGTGGTAGGGCGGGTTGTCTTCTTTCAGGAAGGCCTGGTGGAGCTAGCCTGCCTCTCTCTCAAGATGTGATGAGGGAGGGCTTGTCTCTCTTCCAGGAAGGCCTGGTGGAGCTAGCCTGCCTCTCTCAAGATTGGGGATGAGGATGAAGGGAGGGCTTTGTCTTCTTCCAGGAGGCTGTTGGAGCTAGCCTGCCTCTCTCTCCCTCAAGATGGAGGATGAAGAGGCTTGTCTCTTCCAGGAGGGCCTGGTGGAGCTAGCCTGCCTCTCTCTCCTAAAGATGTGGGATGAAGGGAGGGTTGTTTCTTCCAGGAAGGCCTGGTGGAGCTAGCCTGCCTTCTCTCCCTAAAGATGGGGATGAAGGGAGGGTTTTTTTTTCCAAGGAAGGCTGTGGATAGCCTCCTGCTCTCTCTCCCTCAAGATGGGATGACAGGGAGGGTTGTTTCTTCAGGAAGGCTGCTGGAGCTAGCCTGGCCTTCTCTCTCCCTCAAGGTGGATGAGGGAGGGCTTGTCTTCTTTCCAGGAAGGCCTGGTGGAGTCGCTGCCTCTCTCTCCCTAAGATGTGGTGAAGGGGGGCTTGTCTTCTTTCCAGGAAGGCCGGTGGAGCTAGCTGCTCCTCTCTCCCTCACGATGTGGATGAAGGGAGGGCTTGTCTTCTTCCAGGGAGGCCTGTTGGAGCTAGCCTGCCTCTCTCTCCCTCAAGATGGAGGATGAAGGGAGGCTTGCTTCTTCCAGGCAGGCGTTGGAGCTAGCCTGCCTCTCTCTCCTAAAGATGGGTGAAGGGAGGGCTTGTCTTCTTTCAGGCAGGCCTGTTGAGCTAGCCTGCCTCTCTCTCCCTACAGATGTGAGGATTAAGGGAGGGCTTGTCTTCTCAGGAGGCCTGGTGGAGCTAGCCTGCCTCTCTCTCTCCTCAAAGATGGTGGATGAAGGGAGGGCTTGTTTCTTCCAGGAGGCGCTGTGTGGGTAGCCTGCCTTCTCTCTCCTCAAGTTGGTGAAGGAGGAGGGCTTGTCTTCTTCCAGGAAGGCCTGTGGGAGTAGCCTGCCTCTCTCTCCCTCAGATGGTGGTGAAGGGGGCTTGTCTTCTTCCAGGAGGCTGTGGGCTAGCCTAGCCTCTCTCTCCCTCAAGATGGGATGAAGGGAGGGCTTGTCTTCTTCCAGGAAGGCCTGTTGGAGCTAGCCTGCCTCTCTCTCCCTAAGATGGCGGATGAAGGGAGGGCTTGTCTTCTTCCAGGAGGCCTGTTGGAGCTAGCCTGCTCTTCTCCCTCAAGATGGAGGATGAAGGGAGGCTGTCTTCTTCCAGGAGGCCTGGTGAGCTAGCCTGCCTCTCTCTCCTAAGATGGGATGAAGGGAGGGCTTGTCTTCTTCAGGCAGGCCTGTTGAGGCTACCTGCCTCTCTCTCTCAAGATGGGATGAAGGGGGTTGTTCTCTTCCAAAAGGCCTGTTGGGTAGCCTGCCTCTCTCTCCCTCAAGATGGGATGCAAGGAGGGTTGTTTCTTCCAGGAAGGCCTGGGTAGAGCTAGCCTGCCTCTCTCCCTCAAATGGGATGAAGGGAGGGCTTGTCTTCTTCCAGGAAGGCCTGTTGGAGCGTAGCCTGCCTCTCTCTCCTCAAGATGGAGGATGATGGGAGGGCTTGTCTTCTCCAGGAAGGCCGTGTGGAGCTGCGCTGCCTCTCTCTCCAAAGATGTGGGTGAAGGAGGGCTTGTCTTCTTCAGGGGCCTGTTGGCGTAGCCTGCCTCTTCTCCTCATACAGATGAATGGGAGGGTTGTCTTCTTCAGGAAGCCTGCCTGGTGGAGCTAGCCTCCTCTCTCTCCCTAAGATGGAGGATGAAGGGAGGGCTTGTTTCTTCCAGGAAGGCTGTTGGAGCTAGCCTGCCTTCTTCCCCTAAGATGGGATGAAGGAGGGCTTGTTCTTCAAGGCCAGGATGGTGAGCTAGCCTGCTCTCTCTCCCTCAAGATGGGGATGGATGAAGGGAGGGTTGTCTTCTTCCAGGACGACTGGTGGAGTAGCCTGCCTCTCTTTCTCAAGATGGCTGGATGAAGGGGGGCTTGTCTTCTTCCAGGAGGCCTGGTGAGCTAGCTGCCTCTCTTCCCTCAAGATGGGGATGAAGGGAGCTTGTCTTCTTCCGGGAGGCCTGGTGGACTAGCCTGCCTCTTCCATCCCTAAAGATGGGATGAAGGAGGGCTTGTCTTCTTCCAGGAAGGCCTGGTGGAGCTAGCCTGCCTCTCTCTCCCTCAAGATGGGATGAAGGGAGGCTTTCTTCTCCAGGAAGCCTGGTGGAGCTAGCTGCCTCTCTCTCCCTTCAAGATGTGGATGAGAAGGGTGTTGTCTTCTTCAAAAGGCCTGTGTGGAGCTAGCCTGCTCTCTCTCACGATGGAGGATGAAGGGAGGCTTCTTGTCTTCCAGCAGGCCTGGTGGCGTAGACTTGCCTCTCTCTCTCCCTAGAGGAGGATGAAGGAGGGCTTGTCTTCTTCCAGGAAGGCTGGTGGAGCTAGCCTGCCTCTCTCTCCAAGATGGTGGATGAAGGGAGCTTGTCTCTTCCAGGAAGGCCTGTGTGGAGCTAGCCTGCCTCTCTCTCCCTCAAGATGTGGATGAAGGGAGGCTTTCTTCTCTTCCAGGAGGCCTGTTGGAGCTAGCCTCCTCTCTCTCCTACAAGATGGGATGAGGAGGGCTTGTTCTTCTTCAGGAGGCCTGTGGAGCTACCTGCCTCTCTCTCCTCAAGATGTGGTGAAGGGAGGGCTTGTCTTTCTTCAAGGAAGGCCCTGGTGGAGCTAAGCCTGCCTCTCTCTCCCTCAAGATGGAGGATGAAGGGAGGCTTGTCTTTTCCAGGAAGGCTGTTGGAAGCTAGCCTGCCTCTCTCTCCCTAAGTGGGGTGAAGGGAGGGTGTCTTCTTCAGGAAGGCCTGTTGAGCTAGCCTGCCTTCTCTCCTAAGTGAGGATGAAAGAGGGCTTGTCTTCTTCCAGAAAGGCCTGTTAGAGCTAGCCTGCTCTCTCTCCTAAGATGGGGATGAGGGAGGGCTTGTCTTCTTCCAGGAGGCCTGTTGGGGAATGCCTGCCTCTCTCTCCTAAGATGGTGGTGAAGGGAGGGTTGTCTTCTTCCGGAAGGCTTGGAGCTAGCCTGCCTCTCTCTCCCTCAGTGGAGGATGAAGGGAGGGCTTGTCTTCTTCCAGGAAGGCCTGTTAGAGCTATAGCCTGCCTCTCTCTCCTAAGATGAGGGATGAAGGGAGGGGCTGTCTTCTTCCCGGAAGGCCTGTTGGTGGATAAGCCTGCCTCTCTCTCCCTAAAGAGGGGTGAAGGGAGGGCTTGTCTTTTCCAAAGGCCTGTTGGAGCTAGCCTGCCTCTCTCTCCCTCAAGATGTGGTGAAGGGAGGGCTTGTCTTCTTCCAGGAAGGCCTGGTGGGCTAGACTGCCTCTCTCTCCATCAAGATGGTGATGAAAGGGAGAGGGTTTGTCTTTTCCAGGAAGCCTGTTGGAGCTAGCCTGCCTCTCTCCCTCAAAGATGGTGGATGAAGGGAGGGCTTGTCTTCTTCCAGGAAGGTGGTGGAGCTAGCCTCCTCTCTCTCCTCAAGATGGCTGATGAAGGGAGGGCTTTGTCTTCTTCCAGGAAGGCCTGGTGGAGCTAGGCCTCCTCTCTCCCTCAAGATGAGGATGAAGGGAGGGCTTTTCTTCTTCAAGGAGGCCTGGTGGAGCTAGCCTGCCTCTCTCTCCCTCAGATGGATGATGAAGGGAGGGCTTGTCTTCTTCCAGGAAGGCCTGTTGGGCTAGCTGGCTCTCTCTCCCTCAAGTGATGTGAAGGAGGCTTGTCTTTCTCTTCAGGCAGGCCTGGTGGAGCTAGCCTGCCTCTCTCTCCCTAAGATGCGGATGAAGGGAGGCTTGTCTTCTTCCAGGCAGCCTGTTGGAGCTAGCCTGCCTCTTCTCCTACAAGGTGGTGGATGAGGGAGGGCTTGTCTTCTTCCAGAAGGCCTGTTGGAGCTAGCTGCCTCTCTCTCCCTCAAGATGGGATGAAGGGAGGCTTGTCTTTTCCAGGAAGGCCTGTTGAGCTAGCCTGCTTCTCTCCCTCACAGAGTGGAGAAGGGAGGGGCTTGTCTTCTTCCAGGAAGGCCTGGTGGAGCTAGCCGCCTCTCTCTCCCTAAGATGGAGGATGAAGGGAGGGGCTTGTCTTCTTCCAGGAGGCCTGTTGGAGCTAGCTCCTCTCTCTCCCTAAGATGGGGATGAAGGGAGGGCTTGTCTTCTTCCAGGCGGCTGTTGGAGCTAGCCCTGCCTCTCTCTCCTAAAGATGAGGGAGGCTTGTCTTCTTCAGGAGGCCTGTTGGAGCTAGCCTGCCTCTCTTCTCCTCAAGATGGAGGAGAAGGGAGGGCTTGTCTTCTTCCAGGACAGGGCTGTTAGAGCTAGCTGCCTCTCTCTCCCTAAAAGATGGAGGATGAAGGGAGGGCTGTTCTTCCAGGCAGGCCTTGGTGGAGCTAGGCTCCTCCCCTCAAGAGGAGGATGAGGGAGGGCTTGTCTTCTTCCAGGAAGGCCTGGGTGGAGCTGCCTGCCTCCTATCCCTCAAGATGCTGGATGAGGGAGCGTTGTCCTCTTCCAGGAAGGCCTTGGTGGCTAGGCTGCCTCTCTCTCCCTAATGTGGTGATGAGGGAGGCTGTCTTCTTCCAGGAGGCCGGTTGGAGCTAGCCTGCTCTCTCTCCCCTCAAGATGGGATGAAGGAGGCTTGTTTCTTCCAGGAAGGCCTTGTGGAGCTAACCTGCCTCTTCTCCCTCAGATGGAGGATGAAGAGGTGCTTGTTCTTCTTCCAGGAGGCTGTTGGAGCTCGCCTGCCTCTCTCTCCCTCAAGATGAGGATGGGAAGGCTTGTCTTCTTCCAGGAGGCCTGGTGGAGCTTAGCCTGGCCTCTCTCTCCCTAAAAGATGCTGGATGAAGGGAGGGCTTGTCTTCTTCAGGCAGGGCTGTGGAGCTAGCCTGCCTCTCTTCCCTACAAGATGGAGGATGAGGGAGGGTTTGTCTTCTTCCCAAAAAGGCCTTGAGCTAGCCTGCCTCTCTCTCCCTCAAGTGGTATGAAGGGAGGGCTTGTCTTCTTCCAGGAAGGCCTGTGGAGCTAGTCCTGCCTCTCTCTCCCTCAAGATGTGGATGAAGGGAGGCTTGTCTTCTTCAGGAAGGCCTGGTGGGCTAGCTGCCTCTCTCTCCTAAGATGGAGGATGAGGGAGGGTCTGTCTTCTTCCGGAAGGCCTGTGGAGCTAGCCTGCTCTCTCTCCCTCAAGATGGAGGATGAAAGGGCGGCTTGTCTTCTTCCAGGCAGGCCTGTTGGAGCTAGACTGCCTTTTTCCCTAAAGATGAAGGGAGGGCTTGTCTTCTTCAAGGAGGCCTGGTGGAGCTAGCCTGCCTCTCTCTCCCTAAGATGGAGGATGAAGGGAGGGTTGTTTCTTCCAGGCAGGCCTTGTAGAGTAGCTGCCTCTCTTCCCTAAAGATGGAGGATGAAGGGAGGGCTTGTCTTCAGGCAGGCCTGGTGAGCTAGCCTGCTCTCCTTCCTCAAGATGGAGGATGAGGGAGGGCTTGTCTTCTTCCAGGAAGGCCTGTTGGAGCTAGCCTGCTCTCTCTCCCTCAAGTGCTGGTGAAGGGAGGGCTTGTCCTTTCCAGGAAGGCCTGGTGGAGCTAGCCTGCCTCTCTCTCCCTCAAGATGGGTGGATGAAGGGAGGCTGTCTTCTTCCAGGAGGCCTGGTGGCAGCTAGCGCTCCCTCCTCCCAAGATGGGGGGATGAAGGAGGGCTTGTCTTTCTCCAGGAGGCCTGGTGGAGCTGCCTGCCTCTCTCTCCCTCAAGATGTGGTGAAGGGAGGGTTGTCTTCTTCCAGGAGGCCTGTGGAGCTAGCCTGCCTCTCCTCCCTCAAGTGGGATGAAGGGGGGGTTGTCTTCTTCCAAACGGTGTTGGAGCTAGCCGCTTCTTCCCTCAAGATGGAGGATGAGGGGGGGCTTTGTCTTCTTCCAGGCAGGCCTGTTGGAGCTAGCCTGCCTCTCCTCTCCTACAAGATGGAGGATGAAGGGAGGGCTTGTCTTCTTCAGGAAGCCTGGTGGGGAGGCTAGCCTGCCTCTCTTCCCTCAAGGATGCGGATTGAAGGGAGAGCTGTCTTCTTCCATGAAGCCTGGTGGAGCTAGCTGCCTCTCTCTCCTCAAGATGGTGGATGAAGGGAAGGCTTGTCTCTACAGGAGGCCTGGTGGGCTAGCCGCCTCTCTTCCTCAAGATGTGGATGAAGGAGGGGCTTTGTCTTCTTCAGGAAGGCCTGTTGGAGCTAACCTGCCTCTCTCTCCTCAAGATGTGGATGAAGTGAGGGGGGCTTGTCTTCTTCCAGGAAGGCATGGCTGGTAGGGCTAGCCTGCCTCTCTCTTCTCAGATGAGGATGAAGGGAGGCCTCTGTTTTTCCAGGAAGGCTGTTGGAGCAGCCTGCTCTCTTTCCCTCCAGTGGAGGATGAGGGAGGGCTTGTCTTCTTTCCAGGAAGGCCTGTTAGAGCTAGCCTGCCTTCTCTCTCGCTCAGATGGAGGATGAAGGAGGTGTGTCTTCTTCCAGGAAGGCCTGTTAGAGCTAGCTGCCTCTCTTCCTCTAAGATGGAGGATGAAGGGAGGGCTTGTCTTCTTCCAGGAGGCCTGTTGGAACTAGCCTGCCTCTCTCTCCCTTAAACGGTGGGTGAGGAGGGGCTTGTCTTCTTCCAGGAAGGCCGTTGGAGGCTAGCCTGCCTCTCTCTCCCTCAGATTGAGGCTGAAGGAGGGCTTGTCTTCTTCAGGAGGCCTGTTAGAGCTAGACTGCCTCCTCTCCTCAAGATGAGGATGAAGGGAGGGCTTGTTCTTTCCAGGAAGGCCTGTTGGAACTAGCCTGCCCTCTTCCCTAAAGATGGTGGGGTGAAGGGAGGGCTTGTCTTCTTCCAAGGCCTCCTGTGGAGCTAGTGGCTATCTCTCTCCCTCAAGATGCGGATGAAGGGGGGCTTTGTCTTCTTCAGGAAGGCCTGTGGAGCTAGACTGCCTCTCTCTCCCTCAAGATGTGTGATAAGGGGGGCTTTGTCTTCTTCCAAAGGCCTTTTGAGCTAGCCTGCCTCTCTCTCCCTGAAGTGGTGGATATGAAGGGTGGCTTGTCTTCTTCCAGAAGGCCTGGTGGAGCTGAGCCTTCCTCTTCCATCAAGATGATGGATGAAGGGAGGCTTGTCTCTTCCAGGAAGGCCTGGTGGAGCTAGCTGTCTCTCTCCCCTCAAGATGTGGATGAAGGGAGGGCTTGTCCTTCCAGGGAGGCCTGGTGGAGCTAGCCTAGCTCCTCTCCCTCCAAGATGGCATGAAGGGGGGTTTTCTCTCCAGGCAGGCGTGGAGCTAGCTGCCTCTCTCTCCCTCAAGATTGGAGGATGAAGGGAGGCTTGTCTTCTTCAGGACAGGCCTGGTGAGAGCCTAGCGCCTCTCTCTCCTCAATAAAGATGGCGGATGAAGGGAGGGCTTTTGTCTCTTCAGGAAGGGCTGTGGAGCTAGCCTGCTCTCTTTCCCTCAAGGGGTGGATGAAAGGAGGGTTTGTTTCTTCCAAAAAGGCCTGTTGGAGTAGCCTGACTCTCTCCCTCAAGATGGTGTAGAGGGAGGGCTTGTCTTCTTTCCGGAAGGCCCTGGATTGGAGTCAGTATGCCTCTCCTTTCTCCCTCAATGAGGGAGAAGGGACGGGCTTGTTTTCTTCCAGGAAGGCCTTTTGTGAGCTAGCTGCCTCTCTCTCCTAAGATGGAGAGAAGGGAGGGTTGTCTTCTTTCCAGGAAGAGCCATCGTGGAGCTAGCTGCTCTCTCTCCCTCAAGATGGAGGATTGAAGGGATGGGCTTGTCTTCTTCCAGGCAGGCATGTGGAGCTCAGCCTGCCTCTCTCTCCTCTAGATGGAGGATGAGGGAGGCTTTTGTCTTCTTCCGAAGGGCTGGTGGAGCTACGCTGCCTCTCTTCCTCAATATGACGGAGAATGAAGGGAGGTCTTGTTATCTTCCAGGCAGGCCTGTTAGAGCCTAGACTGCACTTCGCTACTACATCCAATATAAGATTGGAGGATTGAAAGGGACGGGATTGTTAGTCTCAGGAAGGCCTGGTGGAGCTAGAATGAATACTCTAATAAACGATGAGGAGGAAGGGAGCGGAGTGCCTGCTCTCTTTCAGAGGATAAGGCCTGGTCGGAGTTAGATGCCCTCTCTCCTCATAAAGATGCCGGAGGAAGCGGAGGCCGGTCCTCGGAAAGGCAATGGGAAGAGGGGAGACGATGACTGCAGCTCATATAACTCAAGAGGGTGGATGAATGTACGGCTTGTCTTCTTAAAGCGGACCATGGACTGGTGGACGCTAGTCAAGCCTATCTCTCCTTAAAGGTGGGGATGAAGCGGAGGGCTGTTCTGCTTTTACAGGAAGGAAGGAATTTGTGAGGATAACGTGATATGTGCACTAAAGAGCCTGGAATGAGGGAGGCAGGTCTTCACTTCCGGAAGGCATGGGGGACGCTAGCCTGGCATATCTATCACTCAATGCAGGAGGGAAGGAAGGGAGGGGTGTATTCTACCAGGCGGCCCAGTGGAGCCTAGCCAATGCCTCTTTTATATCAAGATGGAGCGATGATAGGGGGGTTGTTTCTTCTGATAGTAGCCTGTTAGAGTAGCCTGCTCTCGCTCCCTTAAAGATGGGGCGATGAACGAGAGGGCTTGTCTTTTCCAGGAAGTGTTAGACTAGCCTGACTTTCTCCGTAATTTGGATGGTGTATGAAAGGGAGGGCTTGTCTTCTTCCAGGAAGGCCTGGTGGAGTAGCCTGCCTCTATCTCCCTCAAGTGCTGGATGAAGGTGCGGGCTTGTCTTCTTCAGGAAGGCTGGTGGAGTCGCCCGCCTCTTTTCCCTAAAGGCTGGATGAAGTGGCGGGCGGGTCTTCCTTTTAGGTAAGGCCTGGTGGAGTAGCCTGCGCTCTTCTCAAAATGGGAGGATGAAGGGGAGGGGTTGTTCTTTTACCCAAGGGCGTCGTGGTGGAGCGAGCGACTCGCGGCCCGCCGGCCGGGGTATGACGGGAGGGAGGGGCGGAGGCCAGGAAGGCGGGGGGAGCGGAGAAGGACCGGCGAGCCGAAAGCTGGCGGCTGCTGGGCGGGCTTTTCTTCGGCCGGCTCGTTGCGCTTCGGCTTTTCCCTCCCGCTGGCGGCGTCCTGCCGGGAGGGCTTGTTCTTCTTCCCTGCGGCAGGCCTGTTGGAGCTAGCCTGCCTCTATCTCCCTAAAGATGAAGGGAGGGCTTGTCTTCTTCAAGGAAGGCCTGGTGGAGCTAGCCTGCCTCTCTCTCCCTCAAGATGGTGGATGAAGTGAGGGCTTGTCTTCTTCCAGGCAGGCCTGTTAGAGCTAGCCTGCCTCTCTCTCCCTAAAGATGGAGGATGAAAGGAGGGCTTGTCTTCCAGGCAGGCCTGGTGGAGCTAGCCTGCCTCCCTCTCCCTCAAGATGGAGGATGAAGGGAGGGCTTGTCTTCTTCCAGGAAGGCCTGGTGGAGCTAGCCTGCCTCTCTCTCCCTCAAGATGCTGGATGAAGGGAGGGCATGTCTTCTTCCAGGCAGGCCTGGTGGAGCTA
>NW_024802998.1:23531-24151 GCF_019175285.1 Sceloporus undulatus | reverse complement strand
GAAGGAAGAGCAGCGCCTCAGAGGCGCCTCCTCCTGGCCACGCCCCTCGCTGCAACCGTTACCTTGGGAACCGCTGCCCGTCTAGGCACTCCCCGTCTCTGTGGTATTTGCCTTTATGCCGCTCCCATTACCCGCCACTCTCTCACACTCACACTCTATGGTTAACGTCTATTAGATTCCGTGCCTCTGACGTCACGTCCTGGTTCCCGCTTACCTCCCCCTCCTTTTAACCCTCAGGAGACTAGGATCCGCCGCCGCCTCTCTAGGAATTCCCACGTCTCTGTGGTATTCTGAGCGGACCTGTCACGAACATTAGCCGCCACTCTGTCACTCCCACACTCTATGGTTAACCCCTCTGCGCGTGACGTCACGCCCTCCGCTCTTTTAGGCCAGTGGGGCGTTGGCGGTGAGAGGATCGGAAGAGTGCGGCTGTATTTCCGGTGAGGCGCGTTTAACTGTCCTAAAGCGTTAGTTTCGTGGCACTGCACCCATACTGTAGAAATAACGCCCTTCGACACCAATTTGGCTGCATCCGCACCGCAGAAATAACCCAGTCTGGCACCAACCTAACTGCAAAGGCTGAATGCTATGGGATTCTGGGGGTTGTAGTTTTGTCTGCT
>NW_024802998.1:0-23506 GCF_019175285.1 Sceloporus undulatus | reverse complement strand
ATCGGTTTAAACTGATTGGTGTAACAAATCGATGGACAGAGTGACAGTGTGCAGATGTGGGCAGTGCTTTAAGAAATAAAGCTTAAGAATAATAATAATAGATAAGATAATAGTATTATGAATAGTAATATAGATAAGAATAAGATCAGTATAATGAATATAGTAAATAATGAGATATATGCTAATATATGAATATACAATATAATTGTTATTAATATATTATTAATAAATAAAGATGTTACCTAAGATAATATGAATATATATATATAAATTATAATCGAAAAAGAAAAAAACGATAGAATTCAATGTGGTGGAGCGTAGATACGATCAACCCATCTAATACATACTATACTGTCATCTATATATGATAGATTATAGAAATAGCCCTGAGATATGAATAAATATCATAGATATTAAACTTTTTATTCTGTTGTCTTAAGATATAGATATATTACGTACCAAATTGGATGCTATATATTATACTAGTATATTTGAGGTTATGTATCTATGGTCCTATTGGCCCCTACTAAGACACTCATAGTTGTGATCTCATACCTCACACCTCAGAATTCCTCTCACAGCCGGCATTGGTAATTGAATTAATCCCTTCATGTACCATACCCATTTAACAACCTTTTAGCGCATAAAAAGCCGCCTCGCAGCCCTCGCGCGGCCCAGCATTTCCCGTCGCGTCGGCCACTTGTTTTTTTGGGTGGGGCCCGTTCCCGCCAGGCATCAGGCTAGCACGACAGAAATATTCAGCTTAGAAGAATCGTTTTGCTCTGGTGTGCGTGTGATAGGAATTCTGGGAACTGTAGTTTTTGTGGGCATTGAGCCTTCTCTGTCAGGAGAGCTCTGATACCACAAAAAACGCCAGTTCCCAAAATTCCCTAGCACCCAGCCAGGGCAGTTAAAGCGGCCCACAAACTGGATGATTAGTGCAGTGTGTGTTTGGACCTTAGTCCGCAACTAAACGTTTTTATCCAGGCAGTTTTTAATACATATCATTGGGTGACTTTTATGTGGGCTGTTTGTTTTTAGGGGCTTTATTGTAGTCTTTAACATCAATTTTTATACTATTTTTATTTTTGATGTTTAAGCTGCTTTTAAAACTATATTGTAAGTATTTTTAAAATGTTTTTTGGTTTGTGAGATGCCTGGGTCCCTGCTAAAAAAGCAGTATAAATAAAGAGGTAAACAAACTAAAACCCAACATTTATACACTTATTGAGTTACTAGTGGGTCTACTAGTTGGCGTGAATGAAGTTGAATAAATAATAATAATAACGACAAACAGGTTGGTTTTAGGCTGACCTGGCACCTTCTATAATAGGGGAGGATGTGGCACTTCCTAAAAGCAAGAGTTTGTTTACATTGGCAGCCGATGACCCTCTAAAAACGCCTAGAAGGAGATGCCTTTAAAGCTTGAAAAGCAGCTAGAAGGAGGAGGTGATATCCCAGGGGACTTTCACTGTTTCACATGTCATGGGTTGCATCTGCACAGTAGAAATACATTTGTCCCTCCATCTGTCATAGGGTTAGGGGCACAAGACCCTTGTGAATATGGAAAAAACGCAAATTACGAGAGGACACATCTCTAGACATCTCTAGGTCCTCCAGTCCAACTCTGTTGCCTCGTCCAACAGATACTGACCATAGAGGCTGCACCAGAGGAGCTGACAAAACCTAGTAGAGTATCTTTCCTAGGTCTTTCATGCAACTTTTAGTTAAGGTTGAACCCTAGAGTTGCACTGAAGGACCTAGAATTCCTAAGAGAACTATTAATCAAATCCCTGAATAATCAGATCCGCAAATATGAAAGCTGCAAATATGGAGGATAGTATAATGCAGTTTTGTGACACCACTTAACAGCCACGGCACCATCCTGCAGATACTAAGTATTCCATCATATTGACACGTTAAGCAGCTCATTAGATGAAGTTTGTACTTTAAAGAGACTTATGTGACAGCATTCCTCTTCCACGTTACAGTCATTTGTTATATTATTTTTAGAATAGCTACTAAATGGTTCAGGAAAAACGAGTCAGGAATTTCACACTAAACATGCTTATGATAGCATGTCTGAGTAAGGCTTATGCTTAATAAAAATGAATTAAAGCTACTCAGGCAGTTCTCTCCATGTAGATTTGAGGAACTCCCATTGAGCTGAAGTATTGTTTCCTTCAAAAATAGCATTTAGAGATTGGTAGACTAAGACTGCTGCAGTTGAGCATAATTTAAGCAGTTTGGCACTGCTTTAATGGTCATGAGTCCATCCTAAATCCTGGGATTTCTATTTGTTGTGGCACCTGAATGCTGTCAAAATGGGTTAAATATCTCACAAAATTGCAAATACATGACATTTGATTCACACAGTTAAGTGGGTGTCAAGCTGGGTAATTCTACAGTGTATCTGTAGTTTTAGATATGTTTCCTTACATTTGAGTAGTATGAAAGATTAATATCATTTTTTCAGAAACAGGTACTTGCTCGTGTAGCACGGGTATAGGATGTATCTCATGTAGTATGGAGAGAGGATGGGGGACACAGGCTGAACGGCAGGGGTGTGGACTGGATGGCTCTTGCGGTCTCTTCCAACTCTATGGTTCTATGGTCGTATGGGGTGGATTTGCAAAGGGTGTGTTTTTATGTGTTGGGAAGCACTACCTGTAAGATAGGGAGAAAAAAGAGACACGTTGTGACAGTACTAAGGAAGAGATAATGAGTAGAGAAATGTGAGCACAGCTTTCCCTCACCCAAAGTGGGGGAAAAGCATGGCAAAATTTCCCCATATGGGAGAAGGAGGGGGTCATTTTGAAGAATTGTTCTGTTTTGTTAAGAAATTAGGGGATTGGTATACAGTTGAGTAGCCACAAAAAATGGCACTGGGGTGGTCCAGTCACCTAATCTGCACACAGGTTTCTTATTAATTGAACTGAGACCTGATTTCTGATACCGAAAGAACATTATTTGTTGGAAAAAAACAAGAGGCTTCATGGAATGGGCGCCAGAGATGTTGTGAGCTCAATAGGCAATCTTTTCATTTTGCATTCGATATAGCCTCGTTTGATCCCTGAGGTGGCAAAAAATATAAGTTGGCTGAAAAGTTCAACGATAAAAAAGAGTTTCTCTCTGAAGAGATGGGAAAACATATCAAGAGCACTTTAAAAATTCTGACTTTATAAGAGAACAATTATTTTAGCAAATCAAACATTAAGATTAAACGATGGTGACACCAAAAAGAAGAAGAAGGAGGGATTGCCAGCAGGAATGGGGGAGGAGGGGAGAGTGAGGGTGGCGATCAAGTGGTTTGGAGTACTGGACTACAACAACTGGGTTACGATTCACAGCTTGGCCATGAAACCCACTGGGTGACCTGGGCAAGTTCACACGCTCTCAGCCTCAAGGGAAGGAAGTGGAACCAAAAAAAAAAAAGCCCTCTGAATAAATCCCTTGCCAAGAAAACCCCAGTGATAGATTTGCCTTAGGATCACCATAAGTCGAAAAGCGAACTTGAAATGCACACAACAACAGGGAGGAGAGAGGAGATCGTGGAGGCAAAGCCAATGAACGGAGATCATGATTTGTCCTGTTAACTTGTCAATATGGCATACACGTGGTACACGGTAGTATAATGGGATGGGATAGAAATACAGGAGGAAAGGCGGGATAGAAAATCATAGTGAAGTTTGGGGAGAAATGGGGTTACGAAAAAGGGCGGGAGAATGGGGAAGCGATGGCAAGGGAGAAGGTGGGTACGAAAGGGGGGTAGAAAACGACGGGAATGTATTGAATAGGTAAAAAAAGGGAGTGAAATGGTATGTGGTTGAGGGCTTGATAGGAGTATTAAACTGCCTGTAGGAAAACCGAATCATTAACTTCAGCAACCTATCCAGGGTATGGGAAGGATCAAGAGATAGATGTAGGGGGGGCTATGTGCTGAATTTGGCTATGGTGGGGTGGGGGGATAGTCTCAGCACATTGTGGCCACCCCTGGAGCCCGAGAGACCAGTGAGTGGATCTGTTGGGAGAGGATAGTTTTGATCAGCCCACAACAATGTAGGGGGGACAGTGGCTTGCAGTGGTTGTTTTGGGGAGAGTATGGTTGAATGGCCAGAAAACAAGATAAAACGAAAACAGTGACAAGTGAATCGTTTTTCTTATTCTTCAGGAATAAAGGAGCTTGTTGTTTAATACATGATAGCTTAATGGGAGATGTTTATTTGTAGCGAGTGTGCATATGATGAAAGGCCTGCACTCTGGAAGAACTCAAGGTTGCCATGGGTAATTAAAGCTCATTCTGGCAGAAGGGGAGATGTGATGGGCAGAACAGTTGGGAGGCGATACGTGTTTAGCCCTTGGACTAAGTCATATAATATGGTCGCTATCCACAAGGTACCTTAATAGTACACCACCCAAAAAAATTTTTGGGTAAGAATTCCATGTCCAATTGAAAGCGACTGTTGGTTGGTGTTGTGTGCTTCAAGTCCATTCGAGATGGTGACCCTATCAGCAGAGGTTTTTTTGGGGGGGGCAATGTTCTTTGGGGAGAGTTTGCCATTGCCATCCTCTGAGGCCGATTAGCCACACTAGAAGAGTGTGACTGCCCAAGCTACACCGAGTGAGTTTTGATGGCTGAGTTGGATTCAAACCTTGGGCTGTCAAAGTTGGAGTCCAATGTTTTAAAGCACGTGTCATACTGGCTCTCTCCAGTTGGATGTAAGGGGAAATAAATAGCTGCAGTATTTGGTGAATCAGTAATCGCTCTTGTGTTGCCATTACAAAGGACAGTCGTGATACAGACAAGTTGGGAGAGGATCATTTGGCCCTCCAAGTTTAGTCAATCCTTTGTATTTGTTGTGGACTAAAAGAAGAGGAAAACTCTGTGGCGACGACTAACATGTGGAAAAATGAGCTGGAGAAATGAAGACTTGGTTTGGAACTACTAAGTAGTATAGCACTGGAGAAGTAAGCTTTCAGGAAACTTTTCAGTTTGGGATACTTTATTAAAATTGCTACTTAATATGAGATTTGCAGATTAATGAAAAAATTTAGGTGTCAAATCCAGACAGCAGACTCGAGGCTGCGTCATACTAGCCTAAGAGTGTGCTTTCTGAGACTTGAGAGGCAGGTTGTAAGAACCCAGCCACAGGGGGCCGTACAGGAGCGGAGTGCTTCACATACACGTGTGTTGAGTGATGGCTCCTAATATCTAATGATGGGTAAATTGAACGGAACTAGATCCTGTCCCGGCTCAGAGGAGGCTAAGTATGGTGAACCCTGGATTGTACTGGGATGGAGAGACACCAACGAATACCAGGTGCTGCAGCCGATAGTTCAGAAGAAAGAACTGGGAAAACCACATCGGAGTATTCCTTCCCTAAGAAAGACCTGTAAATTCATGGGAGGTCACAATAAGCGACAGGTCGATTAAGGGGTGGATGTGTGATGTGTGTAAGGACGCGCACATACACACAAGAGTCCACAATCACACTTCCTGAAGATAAAAAGCTTGGCATCCGCACATGAAGGTACCAAACGGTCAGTATCCATAAACAGCCTCTTATAATCAGGCCTGAGTACCTTTAGTAAAACTTTGGCCGGAAACAGGCAGGACATGGAAGAGAGCAGGGAAATGCAAACGAGACTTGCCCCACGAGAGGCGAGAAGCCACAAGCATTTTTCGTCTGGTGCAGAGAAACAGCAAAAAAGCTGCCGTGTGGTGGGTTGTTCAGGGCCATGGGAGCAGCCAGCTGCAGGATTGTGGTGTCTGTTCACTGCGGAGGCCACTCCAGGGTGCCAGTCTGTTTGACCCCCAGGTGTTACATGGGATTTTGGTAGAGTCCCCGAAGGCCTAGGGAACTCAGCTTAAAGACATGGGTGTGGCCCAGCAATCTGTAGTCTGAGAGAGAAATCTGTACTTAGGAAAAGAGGGGACTGTAGAACAGAACACAAGAGAAAACGAATGGTTCCAGTTGGAAGCGGGTCAGGCAACGGCTGCATCCTTTTCACACCTAATCTGTTCAACTTACTATGCAGAATAGGTCTAATCCAAAAAGCAGGCTTGAGCACAAGCAGAAGGAGGAATAGAAATAGGAGGAAGAATTTCACCAATCTAAGGGAAGCAAGAACACAATGACCTACTAGCAGAAAACATACACACCTAGAGCAACGACGAAGAAAAATAAGGTAGAAAGGGCAGAAGGCCAGGCTAGTGTTGAACATAAAGAAAACAAAGATAATGACCATGGAAGAAATTTAGACGCAAATCAAGCTTGAGACAATGAGGAAAATGAGAATAGATAAAAAAGTTCTCATAACTAGGATAAATGTTGATGAGGAATAGGAGACTGCGGTCAAGAAATCAAAGAAGACTAAGAATGGGGAGGGAACAGGAAAGAGGTAGAAAAGATCCTGAAAGTAAAAGAACACAACGAGCACAGAAAGTTAGAAATCGCACAAGCATTGTATTCCATGTTGCTATGTATGGATGCAAGAGAGCTGAAGCAGATAGAAGAAAATCAATTACATTTGAAATGTGGGGTGGAGAGGAGTGTGGCAGCCCAAGAAGGCAAAACAGAATGGATCCGAGAACAGATCAAACCAGAATTTTTCTAGAAGCAAAGATAACTGGACGAAGGGTGGATAAAAACAACCCCATGTGTAGAGTAGGACAGGGGGAGGCAATCTTTTATGAGCTGGGGCGGGTTGCATCCCTGGCAGACAACTGGGGTGCCGAAGCCAGAAAAAACAAAGATTTGATTAAAAAAGAGAATAGATAAATAAGACCAGGACAAATAGTAGGACAAAATGCAAATGGAAGACACTTAAAAAATGGAAGACACGCGAAAAAAAGTGCGGAAAAATGTAAAAAGCAGCGAGGCTTCTAAGACAATGCCCCCCCCAAAGCCCGCGCAGTGCGGGGGCAGCGGGCTGGGACGGTCCCAAGCCCACCGGCCACATCCCCGCGGGCCGCAGCCACCCCGGAGTATGGACCCCAAGCGAGGGAAAAAGGGGCAATGGAGAAACCAAAAAGACAGTGACTTAAAAAAGACCAAGACAAAAAAAAAAGAAAAACTAAAAAAAGCAGCCCAGTCCCCCAAGAAACGCCCATTAAGAGGGACATAAAGGACATCCAGACACGGGATTTCTTTTGATGATATTAGACCCCTGTTACATGGATGTCTTTTATGAGAATTGGACCACTTCGTTAGAGTGATGTGACCCTGTTATAACGATGGCTTTGAACTTAGGTGCAAAGCCGTGTGGGGCGCCAAAGGGCGGCGGTCCCATTCGGAGGAAGGGGGCACGGCGCCTGTGGCATGTGTGGCACTGCGCAGCCCGCAGAAACACAAGCCCCCAGTGTACTGAATGGGACTTGAGAATGCATGGCATTTGGCGTAATGCGGGGAGAGGGGGTCGGAACAGATCCCGTGTAAGCCAAGGGGACACGGTAGATCCATCGGACAGCCCCCCCATCCATGCTTGGTGGGTCATGCTTTCATCTCCAATAATGTATGTCTGAGCACCAAGGGTGGGGACGTATGTAGCAAAGTAAATGCTATTTCTTCTAGTTTATAAGAAGACCCATTTAATTGCACTATGATTTTAGAACTTGCAGTAATCTCCTTTATCAGTCTGGACTAAAGTAATGTCCCACTGCTTAAAGTGATCAAAAGTTCTAGAATTTGGGTAAAGAGAACTGTGTTTGTCTTGTGGGAGATTTTAGTTTTGTATTTATAAACGGTTCAATCTAGGATGTAGTGAAGGGACAAATATTCCCTCCGCCCCGTCTTGGTTTTCAGTTGTCCAGAAACATCTCACACACGCTGCAGCCACTAGAATGGAATGGGACATAGTGAATGAATTGCGGGGCATAATGGTTTTGCTTGGTTGTTTCTCAGACTGTCACCAAAGGATGTGATTTTCAGGATGGAGGCCATTGCTAGAAAGAATGCGAAAGCAAGGACAAGGCAGGTATGGTGTTAGCTAGTTTGTTAATAAATATTATGCAAATGGCATACAATTTGGAATTGCACAGGAGCAAAATGAACAGCTTTTTTCTAGCGAGACCAACATTGGCTTTTACGATCACGTGTTCCAGACGTGTCTTGTCAATCGGAATTAGTGAAAGTAGAAAATCATTTTCAAAGGGTACTCCCTCAGGTTCATATTGCGAGCTGATAGGAGCCATAACTAGAGCCACAGCGTTCGAAGTGTATTTATGCAAGCTGGCTTTCGCCTTAATGTGAAAGTCTCCAGAACCTGAAAATTCCATTTAATAAATAAAGCTAATGTCAAATTTCCTGTCCAACTGTTTAGTTATGGCCGTGTAACTATAATGTAGTAGCACCCAGTTTCTTTAGTGTTTTGGCAGACATCTACAGTCATATAACTAGTGGCTGTACGTGCACTTCATGTATACCGTATATTTTGGTAAAGCCACACCGTGCAGTGTGGAAAGAGAAGAGTGGCAAACGTATACCCTTGAAAAGTTGATGTTGGTACAGGGAGGATCTGATTACAAGGAGAGATGTATGGAGCCTAATTCTATTCAAAACTAGTATTTAGTGGAAGTAACCCCGGAAGTAAGGCTTAAGTGGAGCAACCGTATGGAGCGCTGAAAAGATTCTACATGAGGTAGTTCTGAGGACTGGCCAGAGTAACGGTACTCACCAAGATGTAAGGTGCGTTGGCTTCAAACGTGCAGAGTGTAGGGAGAGACAATGAGAGGGCTGGTGGATACCAAGCATGACCAATAACGATTGGCAGCACACTAATAGGAGAGTGTGTCGGTGGCCGAAGGGAAGTAAGAGGCAGGGCGGAGAGAGACCAAATTTGACGTCAAAGTATACGGGCCGTTATGAAGGATAACAGAAGGGTCCGCATGGGAGGACCAAAGACGAGACAAAGAGTTAACCAATGATTCAGGAGAGGGAAGGTGGGTCCACGGCCCCAGAAAGAGCGCGACCAAATGCCCCGTGTTAGGTAAGGGTCTTTCTCAGGACCAGGGAAAGCAGAAAGTCAAAAGAGAGGTAGTGGGCAGGATGTATCTGAGATATGTTGGGGTTTACAGGAAACATGAGGGGTGCCTTTCCATAACTTGATATCATTGATATAAATGGATAATAATTACATGTTTGGAAGAAAAGTAAGTACTACGTGGGAAGTCATACTCCCAACTACCTAAGATCTGGAGATGAACCAGACGATTGTAGAAGACGAACATAGACCGGAACAATTACTAAGGAAAGTTAAAGAAGAAAGGTGCAAAGGCAGGCCTTACGGTTAAATGTAAAGAGAAAACAAAAATTATAACCAGGAAGGGTTTTACGATACATTCATGTTGCACGTGAAACACTCTAAAAGATTGCCTATATTTTGTCGCTAGCATAGTCAGAATGGAGACCTGTAGTCCCAAGAAATCTGAAGAAGAAAGGAATGGGAAGGGCACAATGTGAAAGGAAGCAGATAAGATGCTAAAGTGCAAAAGATAAAACAGTGGCCCCCTGGTAGCCATGGGGTTTGGGTTTCGAGGACCCCTGAATAGAATCAGAATAAATGACCGCAGTGCCCATTTGAGAACCGGTCATGTCGTGATGTGATCGAATGTGTCATGAGGAAGTGAGGCAAAGGCAAAAGAACCGTTTTGTCCAGACACCAGCCAAGAAGAAGTTCTGTTTGAAAAAACGGATTCCAAAGCTTGTGGGAGCAAGTGGAGAGCGAAAGATGGGAAATCGCAGCATTCTGGAGGGGAGGGACTGATGGAGAGGAGGTTTTAACCACCCGGCCAATGTTTTGGAAGATGTCATCCCCCTCCCCCGCAAGGCTGTCCTGGTCATTATTGGTGTGATGTTTGGGTTCCATTAAAAAAAAAACAACTAAACGACTTAAGTGACGAAATGGTTTTAGCAGAATACTTGCAAAGGTGCGAAACCATTCTGTCGCATGATAGCAATTAATTGTGTTGACAAAACAAAAGAAAGAAAGAAAAGAAACATGCCCTGTCCTCCTCACAGGCCTCCCGGAGGTGGTTTGTTCGTAGCTCCGCTGGGATAAAAGGTGACTGTAAAAAACAAAGAAATTTAACGTTGTATAAAAAGTATTTTTCCCATCCAGAAAGACCTGTCAAGTTGTCAAAGTATGTGGAATGCTCTAGAGAAAATTAGGATTTTCAATCTCTAGACCTATTGAGTTGCCATTTATTTTTAGGTCTTTGTATTTGACAGGCAAATTAAAAAAAGGAGAAAGATCAGCAAGACCCTTCGCTAGGGCCCATGATTGGCATTTCTAGGATTGCTATTGTCCTAGCAAGCTGCAAATTTACCAAAGAAGAATGCTGAGAACAACTTTAATTGATAACGTGCCATAGGTGGAATAAAAAATAAGCTGGGGAAGCCAACCCTTAATAATAAAGGGAAGGGTAAGTCCTCGTCCTCGTGTGTGTCATGTCAGTGCATTCTGTCTGTTTGAGAACATGTCAGGGTATATGGATTAAATCTCTGTTGCTGTGTAAACCTACTATACAAAGTTGCAGAAGAGGAACTGTGCACTAAAGAAAATCTTTCCAGGTTGTGTCAGGGAGGAAGCATTCCATTCGTTTGGTGTCTAAACATGGTGTCCAGTTGCACAAATAATGTTTAGAACATGAACATTGTGGCAACATGAAACTGACTGGATTTCCGCCCTGCACATGCCACGGGAACTAAGTCCCATAAGCCAATATATAGATGCTATCGGAAGAGATACGGGCCCGGGTGTAAAAAATACTGTTTTTGGTATAGATATGATACGAAAAGTTAAAAAAATCTGGCTCGGTATTTTAGGAAGTGAAGTTTCCAAACTTTTAGGCCGGTTCAGACAGCCAAAATACAGCTCTTCGAGTAACAGTGGAGGTATGTATTTGAATGATGCATGTGTCCCTAAGGTCCAAAAGTCAGCACCAAAGCCAGACTCCAGCCCGAAGGACTGAGCGGGGCTTGGGTGTGGCCTTTCCTGGACTCTTAGGACGCATGCAGCATTGAAACACCATACTCTGCACTGTGACTTGAAGCAGCTTTATTTGGCTGTCTGTAACGTGGGGCCCTTTATTTAGTTGTATCATGCGATTTAGATACTACTTTAAGTACTGATATTTTCAAGTAGATTAAGAAGCTGAAGCATTTAAACTAAATTAAATTACTGCTAAGGCTGTCTTCGGTCTGTTAGGGAGAAGCCCAGGGCCATTTAAAAATAAAAATATTTTGGCTTGCCAGTTGATGTATAAGCATAACCTTGGGCATTAATGCAATAGAAAAAGACTTCCATCCAATGGACTTTGCAAGAGCACAATAACTTGGTGTAAGAATCCGCCATTATATACATGGTGATCCAGTAGGTTCAAAAGGGCTGAAAACTGTCATCTGAGGAACTGCATGTAGTTGGTAAACAGAAAATTGTATCCTGACACTTCTGTCCCTGAAAGCAAGGTGGGCTCTGATTTCAACGTGCCAGAAGCTGGGTAAAGAAAAGAGGAAAACACTATTTACAAAGAGCTGCAGTCATATTGGCAGCGCATTTTGGCTTTGCTATGGCCTTATAGCCCCCAGTTTTTGTTCTGAATAGTGCATTTTACCAAGTGAGCAAGTTTAAGCAATTAACTTACAGTAAAGAAAGTAAAATGTAATACTTTAAGAGGTTCATTGAAAAGTAATTTCTGTTAGCCTGAACAGGAGCGTACTACAGTGAAATACATAATTAGAATTTGGAAGGGATCTCCAGAATGACCTACGTAATATATCTATAAGGTGGAACAAGTTATGCTCAAACAAATCAGACCCCCAAATCCTGGGTCAAACATACCGGTTAGCAGATATAGGTACTGTGATAGCCCAAACTCTTTCAGATTTCCCCCTGCGTCGAGTGAGCAGTTTAGAGCAGTTCCTCTCTTTGAGCCAAGCACAGCAAGGATGAATTGATGCTGGTTAAACGCAGTGCTGCCCGCCCGCCACTGCAATAAAGAAAAGTTCTGCGTCCTGAAGTTGTTCTGTGACCTTCAAGTCATTTCTGATCTATGCATGATCACTAGGTGGGGGACGGCGAGGGTTTTCATGGTAAGCATTTTGTTCAGCAGGGGGTTGGCCTTGCCCTCTATCGCAGGCTAAGCAAAGTGTGCACTGCCCCCAATGCCAGACCCAGTCATGTTCCCAGGTCTGAGAGGGACCCGTCCTTGCAATCCCGGGCGTCCAAGTCCAGATTCCACACACTCAGACTACTACACCGGGATGATGGCATCTCTGCCCAACGGTGATGGAGCTCCCAATGTCATGTTGTGTATCATTGTGCACAAATCCCACAGACATGCCATTGTGCTCCCACCACATGTTCCCTTCCACATCAGCTCATTTCTGACATCACTGCCCACATTAACTTTTTGGCAATGCCAGGCACCCCAACAACTTCTTGGCCTTAAACTAAGGCACATCCTGCCAGCCGGAAGCAATGCCGACAAGTTTTGTGGTGGCCTGCGAAGACGCAGGTCCATGCATTGTCCCCCCCAAAAAAGCAGCAGCAGTCCAAGGAAGCCACAAACTTGCTTCCTTTGAGTTTACTGTCTGTGGTACGTGTGGTCCAGACATCAACTCACATTCTGCAATGCCAAGAGCGATTCCGACGTCATGTGCAGGCTGCAACACGGCAGTTCCAATGCCAAGCCCCCAAAAGACCATCATGGTGGCTCATCAGCCAGAAGCCTGAAGGGCCCAAAGTCCCCAAACTCCGGCGCACTGGCGAATCCTGTTCAGCATATCGCAGCAGCCCCAAGCCAATTGTTCTTCACGCCCAATAGTCTGGATGAGCCAAATGCCACAAGCAGGTCAATTCTGTTGGGGTTGTGGTTCCAGTTGGCCTCCCCATCATATTCCGCCAGGAGACCAGTCCGTTAGTCTGGCCGAATACCGCAGTATGGAAAGGGATCTTGTCAGCCATCTTTGAGACTCCCAACTGCCCCAGAAAGAGTAATCCAGACCATTTTTGTAGACCTTGGTCTCCTTCCCGATAGCCATGGGTGACAACCTGGCTGAGACAAGGCACATTTATAATGCAGACTGTATGCAATAGTGATCAGAAATGCAGAACTTTTTTGTAATATGACAGACGGTGGACGAAGTTTTTTCACCTAGGTCTTGGGCACAAGGCCAGGATGAAAGCAGTGGCCTAAGGCAACGTGGGTTAATGATCACAATGAATGGGTGAGGGAAGCTTTGTGAATGTGGGTGTGTAAGGCTGAGAGAAGCAGAAAAGGAGATAGGATGAAACGGGCAAAGAGCAGTTCCTCATGAGAGGTGGCATGTTAGCCAGTGGTAGTATGTGTAGTGGGCCAGGAAGCAACGAATTAGCAACCCCATCGGGGAGGCATGAGCGTAGCCAGTGTTATCTCTGCACGCATCACATTCCAAAAATTCCGACTATTCATATTGATCCACATGGTCACACTTCAACAATAACCCAAAACATTTGCATTCTTGTGCCGTTGTTTTCAGTTATAGACAATCCTTTTTGGGGCTTTGGATCGTGCATATCGCTTAAGATAGTTGGGGTTCTCTGAAATTTCAGCACATACACATTAGATCCTGAGTACAAGTGGACAACCTACAAACATTGCTCAAAAATAGCAAATAAGGCACCGGTTCACAAGCTCCATTATTGAATAAAGAGTAATTACGAAGGAAAAATAACATAAAACAAACTGTGTCCGTACACTAAGAGAAGGTTGGTAGATTGCAATAAAAGACAATGTAAGTATATTCAGATTCAGATCTAGCCTAAATACAATAAGAACCAACGGCCACAAACTAAAGATAAGTTTTGTGGTTAAAGATAATTAAGCAAAAGTTATGAAAGAGCGATTATTCCTCGTAGATACATAGCAGAGATAAAAGGAACAAATCTAAGCTTTACTAGCTTCAAACAGTGGCACCAGGCGAAATAGGTAAGCCATCTAGAGATAGCATTCCTATTGGAGCGGCATCACCAAAGAAAGCACGCTAACCACAGCTCACTACTACTTTGCTTCCAAGGTTTGCGGGACTCCAGCAGGACTTTTAAAGCTATTACTGAGGAGGTTACCATAGAAGAAGGGGTTCCTTGAGAATCTCAAGATTTCAGGCCATTTTGGCATTTAACAGGTGTTTCATGCTTTGGAAGTTTGGAAGAAGAGGACCAAGGGGCCTGAACCGAGCACCACCCATAAGGGGAAGCCTGCAGCTGCCCCTTTCAGTGCGATTGAGGCTGCGGCAGTTGCATGCTGCGGCCTTAATCTGGCATTCACACACTCAAAAAGGAGCTGCCAAAAAAAGCGGAGCTACTTTTTGGGCTGTGGAAAGGGCGCCAATTGCCACTGCAGTGGCACATTCGGGCACAAAGCCTTTTGGTGTTGCGTCTTTGGATGAAGCACCAAAAGAGCAACGTGACGCCATCCACGTGTGGTTGGGGGAACACGGACATGATGGCAGCGTGGGCAGTGTCGGGTGGGTGTTGTGTGGATGCCCCATGCCCCCACCGCCTGAGCCCGGCAGGTAATAAAACATTGGTTGTAACAGCCTTGAGAGCCAGAACGGCTAGGTTGGTCTTAGGCAGGTAGTCCTGCCATTGTAACTGGTGCAGGTGAAGTTTGCTGATAGTACGCAAAAGTAGTCCATGTATGAATTATAGATGTTACGGAAATAAATAGGCATAAATCTGGCTATTGCGTTTACCGAGAAGGAGTTACCAGTGGATACGGTACAAACACTGGGGGGAAAGGTTGTGTTGGGGGGTCAAGGAATCACTTAGGCCTGCAAGGATGGTGTTGTACTTAAAATCACCCACCAGACCTGTGGACTGGCCCTTTTTGAGGAGATTTGGTCCCATACAGAGAAGGCTGAACGACCACCATTATGAAGCCAGATAATCTGATAGTTGCTACGTGGATATTACCGAGGCGTAAGGAAGAGCAGCTTCTCTCTAAGAGTGGGCCGTGCACCCGCCAAAATGTACAGTATTTGGGACGAGGTAATCCACCAAGCCATTTAATCGGGCAAGAGTTTTCCATAAGCTGATAATGGTTGTGGAAGCTGGTTAGGTTTATTTTTTTTCTGGGTAGATAGATATAGGCCAATTTGAAATCTGGCATTTTTATCACGGTGTCTAGTTGCGATAGACTGGGAAAAATTTTTATAGTTCCCTATGCTGACATAGATAGTTCTTTATTGTAGGAGGGACTATAACCTCAGTTTTCATAAGTTTCAAGATTAGGCGTCTGAAAATTGTCAATGACTGCCTCCAAATGGAGCATTGGTAATGTGAGAGATTACAAGCAATGACTACTCGAATAAAGCAGGCCATAATCTCACTATCGCTTTTCAGGAAGAGTTAATAGGGTCAAAACCTGTTCCAGATCCTCTTGCTACTGAACATGCCACATTGTGAAAGGGGAGGCAGTACTGGGGACAAGAAGCGAGAGCCATAAGCTGTGTCCTTTCTTCAATTTTCACAATTTGTAAGCACAGATTGAGACTTTCCAGTCTGTATGGTGTTTGCATAGGTGAGCGCTCATCAGAGCACATTTTCTCTTTTGACAGAATATCTTATTCCGTCTACCATCCAGGAGGCTGAAAGCATCAATCATGACTTGCTCCAGACCTTTCCACCATGATCCAAGCAAATCACTCTCCATCCATCTCCACCTTTACATTCTTTATTGTATTTGGAGGCAAACGCAAAATCCTTTAGTTAGAAAGTGTTACTGTATTAGAGTTCGGGGCCCAAACAGAAGGCCAAATGAAAACTGCTTTGAGTCCCACGTTGGAGGTATGCTGTTTAAATGATGCAGCGTCTTAAGAGGCTAGAAGCTGCCGCAAGCCAGCTCCAGGCCTAAGAACTAGAGCCACAGCTTTGGCCACAGCGTTATGCCTCTTAAGATGCGCGTGTGCATTTAAACTGCATACCCCAAAAAGGTCACCCGAAGCCAGCTTTCATTTTGGCCCTGTCTGTCTAGGGTCCTTTGTTAATGAGGACTGAGCAACTGACAAGATAATGGGAAGATAGAAGGTGAATAAACCTGCAAGAAAAGAAAACAGAAAAGAAGAGGGAAAGGGAGAGAAAAGAGAGAGACTTGGGTTAGATTTCAGCAGTTCAGAGCGGAATCCAGACAGGAGATAAGGTGGCGGGAGAGGAGAAAATGCGACGTACAAAGAATGAAACAAAAAATGAATATACAGAGGCAAAGGCTGGGATGAAGTTAGAGATCAGGCCGAGAGTCAGGGTGTGTTCTTTCCACAGCCGGTTGGAGAGAGAGAAGACAGCTGTTGAGGAAGGGAAAGAGAAAAGGGCTGTGGCCATATAATCCTCTGAAAGATTAGCGGTGAGGAGATGTCCCCCTTGAAAGAAAAAGGGTCCCATCTTTGTGTCAAGAGACAATCATGCCTTGTCTTTTTGTGTTCAAAAGGATTACAATTTTGAATCTTTAGAAATGTATTATTGTGTCCTTTCCCTCACTAGTAAATAAGTTTTGCTGTAAGGATTTTCGTATTGCTAAATTAATGTGATCTGATGGGTTTCAGCATTGACAGGTTGTGGCCAGAGGACTGAAGGGATGGACAAAGCGAATCATGAGGGGATGTGGCAGTATGAGCAAACACAGGTTAAGTAAAGCCGCCAAGGAAGAGGGGAGCCACCACACAAGGGCCTTTGATAATATATCCTTCTGTTAATAAATATGTCCATGTCTCATGATCACTTTGTTGTGCACGTAAAACAATGATATACTCAATAAACTGGGAAAGTTGGAGATGACAGTAATACACCATTTTGCAACATTCATCAGTTATTCCTAAAATACTTTAATTTCTTCCAAGTTAATTGTTGAACTACAAAACTATTATTTTCAAATGATTCCAATGGCTGGTTTGATAGACCATGCACTGGGTGTAAGGAAACAGCATACTTTAAGATATAATTATTGTACTGGACACGCATATCCTTGAGTTATTGGAACGTGGAGGGTTCATATACAGACGATAAACAAAATGGCAGTCTTTCCCAGTTGGTGTACTGTGTATTTTGTATAGACAGGAGGAAAGTAAATTAAAACAAAAAGGCCAAAGTTCATTAACAAGGCGGAGTCAGAGTTCAGCAATGTTGACTTACTAGGGACAATGTAGTGGCATTCTTGTACTCTCGTTAGAGTTGCCGAGAGCTAAAACCTATTGAAGGGCTTCCAGCTCATAGAATATTGGTTGCACAAACTGTTCTTGGATTTTGAATATACAGGTCATTTCATAGCGGCTGCGGTAATTCAACACTTTTCAGACTGGTCATAAAAAAGGTATTTTTAAACTATCCGTTTTCAGGGTCTGCTTTAGGAAACTTAGGGGACTGCATCACACTGCAGAAATAATAGTTGTAGAGAAACATAACTGCCAGGCGCTCAGGGGTGAGGGAATTTGGGAATTGTAGTTAGTTGTGGACCAGAACGCAAAAGCTCGGTGCTGGAACCCAACTACCAGTGGCTAGAAGTCCAGTGCATGGGGCACTTGGAGTGAAAGTTGTGTCAAAAACGGAATTATTTCTGCAGTATGGATGCAACTCAAGATTTCCGGTCAGGGTAAGTACCCAATAGTGTCAGGATTTGGAGAGTTGCTTCTGTGGTTTCAGTAAACTTGGTTGTTGTAGCCTGCAAGTTAACGGCCATTATGCATCTCTTCCAGTGCACAAGATGCCAAAACTCCACAGATCAATCCCCTCTCAGTTGGTGGCAGCTAATATGCTCATTGTAATGGCGTGGCGGAGTGCTTTTGCAAAGTCATTGGATAGTTCACAATCTCTTGTCTTCAGGTTGTGGAAAGAAAAAAAGGTCGCAAGGTCAGGCAACTATAGCGTTGATCAAGCATCAAATCATGTTTTCCGTAGGGTCACAAATCCTTCCAAATATAGCTAGACTGGTGAAGTTTTCTGTGTATTGTTATGGGGGAAAACGAAGATCGTAATTCTCCTCTTTGACATGATAATACAACAGTTCCAGAGAAAACAGGAGGATCTGAACGTGAGGACTCAGGAAGTAAGTCCACTGTTTTGAACATGATGTTTACACTAGGTACGTGCTGCAGATGGATGCAGTTAAAGCTGACTGAAAAATCTCATAACAGGAAAAGAAACAGCAAAGTCATGATGTAACGCAGATATTTCATTGTAAGGTCATTGAAGCGCTGGACAGCAAGTCAGTTTGGCCGTCACTTTTGTCTATTCGCGTTCTCGATTGCTAGCCTGCTTTAAGTTACATGCCAAAGGGACTAGTAATGGCATTAATGTTCTCTCTGGAGAGTGGTTCAAGGTCCTGCTTAAGTGGGCCAAAATAAATTAATTTTGTGCTCTGCAAGTTTGAAACATGATCCAATAATTTACAAGTCTTTTCATTCCAGCAGAGTACGAAGATGTTTCCCACTAGAAGGCTGACCTACGGCATTTGTAAAGATTTTGACTTCACAGGATTGAAGTATAGTGGAGATCTTGCAGAGATGGTAGTTAGTATGACAACACCATACATGGGCAAGTCGAGAACAGGTGAAGGACTAGATTAAAGATTTAACCAGTTCTCAGAGGAGGGCAGTCTCCACGTATGGGCCGAACAAGACTGCTGGCTTGCAGGGGCCGGGGCCGAACAGAGCGCTGAGGGAGTGCGGAGTGTGGACACACGATGCATTTGGGCGGCCACACGCATTAGCAACAGTAAAGTGGCACTGATGGCTGCTTATGCGCTGCCTCAAACGGCGCGTAGGTACACAAGGGACGTCACATCGTTCCAGGGTGGCTTATAGCACCGTGCGCAGTGGTGTGGAAAGGGACCACGTTTCACGGCTCTTTTTGCCAGCACAGAGGGCGGCACTGCGAACACAATGGAGCAGGAAGAGGGGGTGTCTCACTGCCCCTTCCTGCCCAAGCTGTCACATCCCAATTATTAGACAGAGTCATAGTGACAAATGGGGGATGTGCATGGGCTTTATGGGTAAGTCGGATGATTGAAAGGTTGGCAATTCGAGGCTGAAGTACGCAGGAGGGGGTTAGCTCCTGTCCACGAGTCCGAGCTACTGCCAACCACAGCAGTCGGAAAACAGCAAAGCAGAAAATGCAATTATTAAAAAAGTATTACTACTAGAGGATTATAACCTTTATTTATGAACGCGAAAACACAGCGCTGTACAATGCAATCTTTTTAGTTAGAGAGATAGCTACCACCATCAAGGGAAGGAGATAACAGCATTCCAGGCAGTCATGCGGCACAGAGCATTAGAGGCAGTCCTTGGACAACACTGGCTCCGGCTTAGAAACGAGATGAGCATCGAGTCACTATCAGTCAGTTACGACTCAGAAGTTATGGTCACGGGACTACCTTATAGCTTATGTGGAATAAACAAATATCATTAGCCATCCAAGTATCATTCAGTACTAGAGAGCACTGCATGTCGCCCACGCGCTAGCGATGCCAGAATACCCTTGTAGCCCTTCTGGATCCCTAGTTCCATTTTTTCTTCCAAAATGGCCAAATTGGCTTTGAAGGTTTGTCATAATTAATTACCAATTAAATTCACCACTCATGGCCGGTGTTAGGCTCTGCAAAGGCAGTTGTCAGAAAAGTTTAGTTGCTGTGTAACAATTAACATGTCAATAAAATTAGTTTCTTGGAGACACCAAAGGGTTAAATGAGGAACAAAAATGCGTCTTGGAATCTCTCAGATGGTGCTGCCTTGGGTGAATTCAGTATCCGATTCATTTCATAGTAGAGGCCCATGAAAAAAAAATGGGAACTTGTCGTCATTGGGCAAGGTTTCAGGATTTCAAATGGTCACGTCATAGGAATAAAATTAGATTTGACTTCTTTATGTGTTGTGGTGTTCTCAAGTTGAGGAAGAATAATTTTTCTCATACCAGTTATATATTATCAAGATTTAAATCATGAACCTTCCAAATAAAAATACAGAAATCTATACTAGAAACATATTATGTAGGGAATTAATTTAAACTGATGTCAGTGATATTTATATTTAAAACTGATGGCCTATTAAATATGGTTAAAACTGTTTTTATCTATTAACCTACTAAATTTGGGAGTCAGTCAAACCAAAAGTTTTATATTTGTGCTATATCCATATATCTTTTGCATTGATTGGTAAAATAATTGATTTGCACAAGTGGGAGATTTGGGGCTTTAGTACGAGCGATGCCAGTGTTCTCAAATAAAGGGGCAGACTAGGGATGTAGGAACATAAACAACCAGAAATGCTTTGTTGCAGCTAGCCAGACTCAGAAGAGAGTTCATGAGAACATGATGAAGAAACAACTGAGGAGAAGCCAGGCCAGTCTTCCAAGAGCCAAGAAATGATCATTCATGAAGTAGGCATCCTGACCAAGGAAATTAGAGGTAGGTGGATAACAAGCAAGAGTCTGGCTACGCATTTATAAAACTTAGTAGCACCCCAAATAGTGGCTGGGATTGGAAAAAATCATCAAGCTAATTAGTGGTTGCATTAAAGGGAACGAATGCGGGTACGAATGGGGAGAAAAAAAAAATAAACAAAATAATGGGAAGAAGGGGGGAAAAAGTTTTGGGCGCGGGGATGTGCACGAAATGGGAAGTAGCCGGCGGAAAGATCGGGAGAAAATGGAGGGGAAGAATTTAATGAATGAAGGGGAAGAGTGAAGAATATAAAGATTCTTAAATAAGAAAGTAATGGTGGATAAGGAGATAGAAGTTGCTCTGCAAGTCAGTCTACTTAGATATTGCTTTTTTTCAAGGGGGACCTTGGGGAACAAAAGTGTTCTCGACTCCCAAAATCCAACATGGTAACTCAACTGGGAACCCAATATATTGTGTTAGCAAACACGGCCCAATATGCATCATGACGTTTGTCGAAATTCACCTAAAAGTATGGCAAGCAACGAGAGTGTGATAAAGATTTGAGAGAAAGAGATTACTCGCACTGCACTCTATAGCGCTGCTATTCCAATTTAAAACGGCTCTGGCTGCCTGTTGCATTCTGGGCGTTGCAGTTTAAGAGAGGGGATTAGTGAATTCTCAGCCAGGAGAACGCTTAGGCTCACTGAAGACAAGGCTCAGAATGCAACAGGAGGCAGTCAGAGCAGGAAAAATGAATAGCAACACTATAGAAGTGTAGTGTGTAACTGTTGGAAAGATTTTTTTTACAGTATGTGTTTCTTTTTACGGCCATTCTATAGATGCAATGAGGAGCAATGCAGTGTTGATTTCTGAAACAAAAAAATAATAATACCTACAGTGGGTGCCTCGGGTTACGAAAGTATTCGTCCAGGCGGGCCGCTTATCCGTAACCCGAAGGCCTTTCGCCAGCCGAACTCAATAGGCCGCTAAGGGGAAAAAAGACGCGTTTCGTGCGAAGAAATCGCCGAAAAGCACCAAATTTTCTTCGTACCTAAAAAACTTCGGACACCAGAACAATTATTCCAATGGGATTTTTCGTAGCCCGGAAATTTCGAACCTGAGGGATTCGTATCCCAAGGGTACCCAAAAAACTGTAATTGAATTGAAAGACTTCAATATAGCAAGTCTCTCGTCGTAAGATATATAGATAGAGAAAACTGGAGAAGCCGTTGGTGTAGTGGGTTGAATTTTGGACTTTGACCTCTGGTGACAGGGTTTTTAATCCCCCTCGGCCATGAAAACTCATGGGGGCTTTGGTCAGGTCACACGTTCTCACCCTCAGGATGGCAAAGGCAAACCCCCTGTGAGAACCTTGCTAAAACTGATACAATAAAGTCAGGAATGACTTGGAAGTAAAGAAAACACAAAAATATAAAATACAAAAAATTATTGTGGCTCTTAATCAAGGAGTTTTTTGGGATTCTTTTAGAACCTGATTTCGAATCAATAAATAGATTTTGGTTTGTATGTGATGTTATGTGTGGCGAGACTGTCACAGCGATCTTGTTTATCTAGCAGTTTTTAACCCTTACACAAGCAATGTCTGTCCTGACCCGACCGGAGCTGGCTGCAGTGTTGGCTTAGATGCATTTACTCGCCCTTTAATTGTTTACTGGCTGTGCGGGTCAGTGGGTTATGAACGCGTTGGCCGCTCCGCCGGTTGGAGTTCGGAGGCCTAGCGGCCAGCCTCTCCCGCTTCTGCCACCGCAGCAGTTCACCGGAACCTGCCCTCACCAGTAGCTGGATGAGTCCCCACTTTCGTGGGGACCGCCCGCGTTTGGTGCGTCCTGCTGGCCACCCTCAGCCCCTGCCGTAAGTCCTATGGCCCGGCTGGCTCATTCATCGTCGCCACGCGCTGCGGCCCCCCCCCTCCAGTCCCATTCCCCCTAGCACCTTTCTGTCCACCGGCCTCCCGTTACCGTTCATTTCCTTGTCCCCCACCCGGCCTATCTTTCTTCTACGCCCCTTTTTCCACAACCCCGCCGGCTGTTTTCGGCCCCCCGACACTGCTCGTTTCCCCGCCTGGACGGTTTCCTGTGTTGGCCCTCGTTCGTCTTACCCCCGATGTTTTTTTCTTCCCCCCGTCCAAGAGCCCTTTGGTGCTCCCTGGGTTCCTTTTCTATGTGTTCCTTGCCTACTGCCCCGACGACTAAACCTGCCTGTGGCGTGCGTTCTACCAAAGCAATTAAACATAACACAGAGACCTTCCAGTGCTGAAAGCTGAGGCAAACATGACCCCGTGTTTTTAAAAAGGTTTTATTTTTGTGAGCCGCCTTGGGTCCCTTTCTGAGAGAAAGGCGGCACCGAAATGCCCCGCGATGAATACATGAATAAAAGTTACCACATTCGGGGCGGTGAAGGCCGACAAAAGAGGCCCCGCAAAGAAGCCAAACGGGGACCGAGGGAAGGAAGGAAAGAAGGAAGAGCAGCGCCTCAGAGGCGCCTCCTCCTGGCCACGCCCCTCGCTGCAACCGTTACCTTGGGAACCGCTGCCCGTCTAGGCACTCCCCGTCTCTGTGGTATTTGCCTTTATGCCGCTCCCATTACCCGCCACTCTCTCACACTCACACTCTATGGTTAACGTCTATTAGATTCCGTGCCTCTGACGTCACGTCCTGGTTCCCGCTTACCTCCCCCTCCTTTTAACCCTCAGGAGACTAGGATCCGCCGCCGCCTCTCTAGGAATTCCCACGTCTCTGTGGTATTCTGAGCGGACCTGTCACGAACATTAGCCGCCACTCTGTCACTCCCACACTCTATGGTTAACCCCTCTGCGCGTGACGTCACGCCCTCCGCTCTTTTAGGCCAGTGGGGCGTTGGCGGTGAGAGGATCGGAAGAGTGCGGCTGTATTTCCGGTGAGGCGCGTTTAACTGTCCTAAAGCGTTAGTTTCGTGGCACTGCACCCATACTGTAGAAATAACGCCCTTCGACACCAATTTGGCTGCATCCGCACCGCAGAAATAACCCAGTCTGGCACCAACCTAACTGCAAAGGCTGAATGCTATGGGATTCTGGGGGTTGTAGTTTTGTCTGCT
>NW_024802997.1:1047-24165 GCF_019175285.1 Sceloporus undulatus | reverse complement strand
GGTCAGTTTTGGGCAAATGCAGAAATTCTGTGCATCAATGAGTCCAGTGTGTTGAAACAACAAAAGGCTTTATTAGGAACACATAGTCAGAAATTCAGCAAGTCAGAACTAACCTTCCCAACCCAAAGAATACATTAAAACCACCAAACCTAAAACTCTACCCCCTTCTAAACCTAGCTCGAACCTCCAATTCCCATAGTTTATGTGCCACAGGTAACAAGGCCCCCCTTTGCCATTCCCAAACTAGTCCCCTTTCTCTTAATACCAGCCTACAACTTTCTTCAGCCAACATCCCACGAATTCCAAAAGCTATAATTCCCATAATTATTCTTTTTTTTTAAAAAAAAAATTAGATTTTATTATTTATAAAAGACATATCAAACCGGGAAAGGGGATTTGGATAAATAAATAACCACCAAAAACAAATATACAAATATACATAACATACATACATACCAAAAAAGAAACATAAAATGACCCTATCTCTTATTCTGAATATTTTTTCTTTAACTATTTTTAATTCAAATTTCCATGCATATAAAACCCTTTTAGTTCATATTCCAATGTCATGTTCTCTACAACCTCCTATTATATCTGTACCTCCTTTCTATTAACCATCACCCTTGTTGATTACATATATTGTTATTAAATTGTTATATTTTTTACCAGTAACTTTTCCTTTTTTTATCGTTCTCCTTATCTGTGTTCACTTTCATTTATAATCTGTTACTCTTTATTCCCTCTCACCATTATTTTTATAAGATATATTATACATACTATTCCAATCACTTTATTCAACAATATTTTTCTAGTGGATTCCATTCTTCTAAAAATCTTTTGTTGCTTTCATCCCTGAGCAGATATGTGAGTTTGTCAGCCGTCATCATATCAAAGATCTTTTCTTTCCAATCGTTTAGAGTTGGGCTTTCTTTACTCTTCCATTTTTTCGCAAATATCATTCTTGCAGCCAAAATTAAGTAGAACAGGAGTTTCCCATATCTTTTTTCTATTTCACTGTCCTCTATTATATTCAACAGATAAAGAGTTGGTTCCATTTTTATTTTCATCTCTACAACAAATCCCACCGCTCTATCTATCTAACTTATTGCACAACCAATAATCCCAGTGAAGTTTACAAACTAAAGCAATGATCTACACTAATAGCAATTAAAAGCTGAACTTAACAAAATATTACTTTAAAACATAAACAGAAATATGGACAGACAAATGTAACACACAAAATCACAAGGGCTTTTTCATATCACCACAGGATTAAAAAAGTGTCATTTGTATTCCTTCTTGACAAAAATAATGTTATTTCATTTCTGGGATTTGTGTGGCTTCTCTCCTGTGTGGCCTTTCTGATGGCTTACTAGATGTGACTTCGAAGAAAAACATTTCCCACAATGCTGGCATTTATGTGGCTTCTCTCCTGTGTGGACTCTCTGATGTCTCAATAGGTCTGACTTAGAAGAAAAACATTTCCCACAATGCTGGCATTTGAATGGCTTTGCTCCTGTGTGGACTCTCTGATGTGTCTCTAGGTTTGACTTTGAAGGAAAACATTTCCCACAATGCTGGCATTTATGTGGCTTCTCTCCTGTGTGGACTCTCTGATGTCTCACTAGGTGTGGCTTCCAAGAAAAACATTTCCCACAATGCTGGCATTTGTATGGCTTCTCTCTTGTGTGGACTCTCTGATGTGTCACTAGGTATGACTTCCAAGAAAAACATTTCCCACAATGCTGGCATTTGTATGGCTTCTCTCCTGTGTGGACTCTCTGATGTCCCACTAGATGTGACTTCCAAGAAAAGCATTTTCCACAATGCTGGCATTTGTGTGGCTTCTCTTGATGTGTCACTAGGTAATGAATTCGAGAAAAACAGTTTCCCACAATGCTGACATTTTGTGTGGCTTTCTCTCTGTGTGGGACTTCTCTGGATGTGTCACTAGGTATGACTTCAAAGAAAAACATTTCCCACATTGCTGGCATTTGTATGGCTTTGTTCCTGTGTGGACTCTCTGATGATTCACTAGGTATGATTTCAATGAAAAACATTTCCCACAATGCTGGCATTTGTATGGCTTCTCTCCTGTGTGGACTCTCTGATGTGCCACTAGGTTTGACTTTGAAGAAAAACCTTTCCCACAATGCTGGCATTTGTATGGCTTCTCCCCTGTGTGGATTCTCTGATGTTTCACTAGGTTTGACTTTGAAGAAAAACATTTCCCACAATGCCGGCATTTGTTTGGGTTCTCTCCTGTGTGGACTCTCTGATGTGCCAATAGGTATGGCTTTGAAGAAAAACATTTCCCACAATGCCGGCATTTGTTTGGGTTCTCTCCTGTGTGGATTCTCCGATGTATGACAAGGATTGATTTGTAAGCAAAACATTTCCCACAATCCTGGCATTTATGTGACTTCTTTCTTCTGTGGAGTCTCTCATGATTCAAATGTTCTTCTGTAAAGAAGGATAATGACAGATAAGACTGAAAATCAGAGTTAAGAGAGGAGGGTGTTACTCCATGATTTAGACCTCATTAACCCCTCCTTATTTGAGATTATATTATTAAAGTTGCTGTGAGTATCCCAAGCATGACCCTGCTGCTTATGCCCCTAAATGCATGGAACGATTGTATCCTTACTCACAGGAGCTAGCAAAGAAGAGACTGGATGGGGACTGCCTTGAGGGAATCAGTGGAAGCAAATAGTCAAAGGACTATTGAAAAAAATATTCCATGAAACATGTCCAAAAATACTTTGATTGACAGGTGGCATCATATCCTGTGAGACTGCCATAGAGTACTGAGTCAGAGCCCACGGCATGATAGAAGCTAACTGCAGAGGTCACTTCATGCTGTTTGGCACCAGGATATGACTCACAAAGAATACAGTATACAGCTGATGTGCGGATTGGTGTGGATTGGATTGGAGTTGTGTGTACAAGAAAAGGTGAAGTTGAAGGAACTTGGAGAGGAGAGCTTGCAAATATTTGTATTATTTTGTAATTCAAGAGAGATAGATTTTTAGTGTAAAAAGTGGTCAGTGCATTGCCAATATCTATATCTGGATATTTGTATCTGTACTCTGCTATGTTATTGTTGAGCTGCATCTGGGAGTGTCACCCTCACATTGTGCTGTATATTGGCTTGTGAACATGACAGGAATTCAGAGCCAAGAAGGACTGAGAGCCAGTGTGCTAATTCTTTTTGTCTGATTTATTTGCTCCAAGCACCCATTGCATTCAATTTGGTTCCAGCCCATTCTTCCCCCCAGGACACATTATAAAGCGATTTAAACCCTTTTGGACATTCGGTTTCTGCCCCCAAGCAACAATTACAGCATGAATATCTGCCCTGACTCGCTGTTCTTTGACTTCAGTCCAATTACAGACAGACAGACAGTTGGTTTACATGGCTAAGCACCTCAATGCAGTCGCCAACTCCACTTGTCACATGAGCTTCTGACTTCTCTTCCCATTTCAAACCCTCAGCAATTGGAATCAAGATCCACGTAGGTAAAGTATTACCATTATTAAAGTCTTACATCTCTTGACCACTCTGACCTGTTATCTAGTTCTTGTGCATACTTGTGTGTGTGTGTGTGTTTTTGTGTGTGTGTGTGTGTGTGTTTGTGTGTATTATGTTTTTCCCCTCAATAAAAAATAAAAAAAACCTATTTCAAATGCCTTTGGAGTTCTGTGTCCTTCCAGGCCTGGTCTAGTTAAGCTGAATCCCAAGGTCGCTCTTGCCCCAACCAAACTATATCTCTCCTTTCAGCTAAGTAACAAATTCCCCTAAAAGCAGAGCACTTGCGTGTGTCCTCCCCAGATTCCAGCATTCTGGGTAACAAAGGGCCTCTTGAATCAACCATGGAACTAAGGAAGCTCAGGTAGGAAAAGAAACATTAGAGAACATTGCCATTGTCCTCTAAGCCATTGCAGGGTCAACAGAGGGATTTAACCCAAGAAGTCTCTCCAGAGTCTCAAAAGGCTTGAAGAGGGGCCAAAAAAGCCAGGAAACTTGGTCAGGGATGGGCTGAGGAGCATTTGGAGTCAAAAAGCATTTATCTCATGGTTCCTTCCCACAAAATCCTAGAATTGACAGTTTAGGATAGGATATTTAGAATCCTTAGAAAGCGGAGAGCAATAGTGACTCACTAAACTACAAACGAAGATTTCACAGAAGCTGCTACGACCAACTAGTGTGTAAAAGGAGCTGGCTCCTGATAGACCACAACTGAACCTGTTCAACAGTGAGCAGCACTAAAAAAGACCAAATGTGATTCTAGGCTACATAAATATGGTATATGTTATGGCAGGGGTTGGATTGGATGGCCTTTCTAGTTTCTTTCAACGCTTTGATCTGTGTTATAGATTAAGGGAAGTATACTGCAATTATGTTCTACTTTGGTCAGACACTCATTGGAATACTGTGTCCTTTCGGTCACCACAATTCAAAAAGGATGTTGAGAAGCTGGATTAACCAAAGGAGGGCAATAAAAGGTGAAGGATTTGGAAACCATCAAGCCCTAGAGGAGTGGTTTAGGGATCGGGAATGTTAGGCTGGAGAGAGAAGGTTAAGAGTGGATAACCCTGTTCAAATATTTGAAGAGATACTGAGGAGGAGCAAGCTGCTTTCTCCTGCCTAGAGCAAAAGACATGAACAATGGAAACAAGCCACAGGAAAAAGAGATTCCACCAAAACATTAGGAGGAACTTCCTGAGAGTAAGAGCTATTCAACAGAGGCATATACCCTCAAGCATGTGTGCATCTCATTATTGTTGTTGTTGTATTATTATTAATTTCTAAAGAACCTTCTTTGAAGGTCTTTAAAGGTCTTTGAAGTCTTAAACAAAGACTAGGTGGCCATCTGCGGTGATGCTTTCAATGTGTATTCTTGCATGGCAAGGGTTGAACTAGAGGTCCTTGTAATCTGTTTAAAGTCTTTGATTCTATAATTCAAAGTGGAATCATAAGTGCCATGATAATGAGAACGAAAGGGCCCTCATCTTCATAGGAAGGGCAATGAATTCAGCTTCCTTACCCACAGAGGCCACATTCCTGTAATTCTCCATCATCACATCCTGTACATAAGTCTCTGCTTCTTCGTCAGCAGTTTCCATTCATCCCAGTGAAATATACTGCACATGCAAAGGTCACCTGCAATAGAAAATAGCCCTCATCCAGAGAATGAATAATAAAAAAAAAAGGGGAGGGAGAACACATATGCATCCAAAAATTATTTGATCACCTCAGAATTTAGTCCAGGAAATAACTTTAAATTCTATTAGCAAGAAAAAGCTACTGCCTTTCAGGTCCAGTTTGTCTCAAATTTCAATGTAATAAACAATATAATTTAGGCCATGGCTGGGATATTTAATATAGATTAGAATAGTGACTACCGACACTATAGTACATTTAGCCTCCAAAGATTATAGTGCATTTAGCCATTTGTTGCCAAATTTCAGAGGCGAATGTCATTTTTAAAAAAAAGCAGTTCTGGGGAGCACTGTGGGCTTGAGGGCCAGAGAGCCACCCCCAATTTATATCCAGAGAATATCTCCATATCCTCCAACATTTCACAGATGGAAAAAACAAGACATATGTTGACAAGCAATAGCAGAAAGTGGTGAAGATGGACAAAGTTGTTATGAAGAAGAGAACACAAGTGGGAAAGGGCACAACAGTTTGTTTTTGCCTCAGACTCCTAGCAGGCAAGTCCCTGCCCCCTTCTTTCTTCTCAAACCCCCCCACTTTTGAGTTGATGGGCTGCAAACTCCTGGCATTCATTATGCAGAAATTGAAATGAGCTGAAGATTGGGAAAGTGGGAGGAGACGAGAGAAACCAGGACATTTTAAAAGCCTTCAAAATATTGGGATGACAGAGGATTAACCAGGACTGTCTCTGCCAAATTCAGACAGTACTTATTGCTTCTTTTCATAAATTGGCCAGCAGTGACTCAGATGAAGCTAATAGAATAGTGACTCACCAAAGACTTCTTGTACCTCAGCAGCCTACTCTCTTGGAGCCCAACTCCCTCCGGTTGGCCTTGCGTAGGCCATCAGGGTGGGCAGGGGTCCTGGTGGTCCTGACTTGGGTCACTTCCAGAAAGAGAGGCCCCAAAGCCGTGTACAAGGAGGCCAAGATGAAGGTCCTGAGAAAAGGGCCCAGGGTTAGGACTGGCTTGGCAAGAAACCCTGCAGCAAACAGAGCAAAACAGCATCTGCTGGTGACACATGCAGAGACATATGCCTCCGTTGGGCCAATGCAGAGGTGGGCATTTGCTTCCTAGCCCGATTCCACACAGAGCAACACTGGAGCATAGAGGGTTCTGGGGTCAGGCTTTCTGGCCTAGTGGTTCCCATTCTCCCCATTGGCCAAAGAGTTGCCCTCCATCCCCCAGGGAGTTCACCATTCAAGCAGGGCAGAAAGGAGCTCTCTCTTCTCTGTTGCCCCCCTTCCATGGGATCCAGCACTCCTCCCAGGATCGGGGGGGGCACAGAGGATTGAGCTGATGGGAAGGGAACAATCAATCGCATGGCAGCCTGCTGCAGCAGAAGTCACATTCTGAGAGTGTCTCTGCCCATGTTGGAGAGTGCCTATTTTCCATACTGTTGCCTGGCCATCTTGGCTTGAAATGTCCGTTTCTAACAAGTAGGACTAAATCTTAGCCGTTCTCCAATCCTATACTTAGTCGATCAGAGAGAACACTCAGTCTCTTGGATTTACCTATAGATTGACTCACCAGTCCAATATGGGTTGAGTCAGTCTATGCTAGGTTAACCAACTGGATTCAGGCCTCTCAGACTTTAAATTTCGATAAGTTGCAATAGAATGTAGAAAATATATATACATAATATGCATTGTATAAAATTCATTGTAGTACTTTAGTTTTCATAAAAATATTTTTTAAAAAACTTAAAGGCAGGAATGTAATTTTTCCATGCTGCATCATCATCACTGATGAGAATTTGATTTCTCTTCTGCAGAGAGAGAGGAGGAGGAGAAAAGACCACCTTCTTATGGAAAGATTAAAGAGCAGATCATTAAACAGAGAGTCTGTGAACATCCAAAAAAGCAATGCCATAATCACAAAAAGTCAATGTTAGTTTCAGAGAAAGAAGTCATGCCCTGACAAATCTAATCTGTAGATGATCCTGGTAGATGAAGGGAATGCTATGGATGTAGTATATCTGATTCAGTAAGGCTTGGTAGATGAAGGGAATGCATGGATGTATTATCTTGATTTCAGTAGGCCTCGGTAGATTAAGGGAATGCTATGGATATAGTATATCTTGATTTCAGTAGGTTCCTCATGTCATTCTTGCAAAGAAGGATTTTGGGATGCATCAATAGAAGTAAATGTCTAGATCAAAAAAGTAATAGTGCCACTCTATTCTGCTCTGGCAGGTCCACCTGGAACATTTTGTGCAGTTCTGGGCACCACGGTTCAAAGGATGTTGAGAAACTGGAGTGTGTCCAAAGGAGGGCAACTAAAGTGGTGCAGGATTGGGAACCATGCCCTCCCTATGAGGAATGACTTAGGGAGCTGGGGATGTTAGCCTGGAGAAGAGAAAGTAAAGGTGATATGATAGCTCTGTTTAAAGTTTTGAAGGATGTTTTATTGAGGAGGGAACAAGCTTGTTTTCTGCTGCTCCAGAGAACAGGACCCAGAACAATGGATGCAAGCTACAAGAAAGAAAGTCACCATCAACATAGGAGGAACTTCCCTAGTAAGGGCTGTTCGACAGTGGAACAACACTCCTTACGTGGCAGTCGAGTCTCCTTCCTTTGAGGTCTTTAAGGCAGAGGCAGAGTGGCCATCTGTCGGGATGCTTCAATTGAGAGTTCCTGCATGGCAGAATGGGGATGGACTGGATGGCCCTGGGGTCTCTTCCAATCTAGATTCTTTGATTTTATGATTTATATTCCAGGTGGGAGAAACTCTTGCCCCTGGGCTGGATAAGACCTTATTTCTTGAATGATCTGATCAATGCCTCCCCTCATTACACCCCCTTCCCCATTTAGACACGGTCAAAATAATCATCCAAATGAGAAAAATCTCGAGACTTAAACGTGTTATAATAATATAATAACAATAAATTTATTTATCTAACCACCTTTCAAAAAAGATCAAAGCGGTTTACAATTTTCAATTACAACATTTGTGTGTTTGTGTGTCAGTCATAGAAGGAGCATGAAGATGCACCTCCTTCCTAGCTTGTAAGCCACCAGAAATTGGAGGCAATGTACATTTGTGTACATTGTTTCTGAATGGATCTATTGTCAATATCACATTCCACTTTCCGGTATATTTTTTTAAAAGATGCACACTGCTGAATATGTTGCATTCATAAACAAAAATCTATAATGTATAGGTTTATGAGTGAAGATTGCAGCTGGATTATGCGCATTTTTTGGGAATTTTGGGAATTATAAACCCAGTGAAACAAATACCAACAAAGCTGTATACAACATGTACACAACATCCCCCACACAAGGACCACTGCCATTGTGTGTCTGGGGTCTGGAAATCTCACCTTCCACCTTCTGGGAAGACAATGCTGCCAGAGAGTGAATTTGGGACTTAAGCCTCCTGCAAAGCATGGGCTCGCATCTCTCAGCTGCAACCCTCCACGCAATCCTGGACTGAAACATAAACAAAGGTCTCTTCCAGCTTCAGGATAAGAACTACATTCAGTACAAAGACCCTGATTACTGCAGCCCCAGAAAGGCCTCTCCTTCGGTCCGTTATGGCACAGCTTCCCTGGGTCAGAGGCCGTCTCCTCAGCCGTAGAGAAAGGTTGCTCTGAGTGCGAAGGAGGAGGAGGTCCAAGGCTGAGGGAGGGAAGGCAATGGGGAAAAGTCAGTGCCAAGGGCCATGGGAACAGAAGGTATGCCTCTGAGCCCAGCCTAGGAAGGAGAGGCAGGAGTGAGTCCAGGGGCTGAGGGGGTCGGCTTCCCCCAAGGGGGAGGCAGGACCGTTGGACCCTCCCCAGGTAGGGCCAAAGGGAGGGCTCTTTTCCCCACCTCCCCCAGCCCCCAAGCCAGCCTCCCACTGGCCCTGACTCCCCTCCTCCCCTTCCTGAGCCCCCACAAACCCACTCCTCCTCCGTCTGCCTTCCTCCTTCCTTCCTCTTCCTTCTTCCTTCTCCCCAAAAGGAGGGCCAGAGGAACAAAGGGACACACTTCCTCCTTTTGGCCCAAGAGCCTGGCCTCCTTCTGACTCAGGAGCCCTCAAGAGATAGAGAAGCCTCTGTTCAACTGAGAACCAGAGAAGTTCTGGAATGTTATTCCCAATAGTCACAAGCAAGCACAAAATGGCCGCTAAACACAAAACGGCCGCCTCTGCATCAGCACGTGCAGTTGGCAGTTTGAGGCCTCAGGGAACCAAAAGGGAGGAGAAAAGGGCCCCAAAGTCAGAAGGGACCCCAAACCAGGATTTCTGAACCTAAACACACGAAAGGTTTCCTGATGGCACCCAATGGCTGTGAGAACACAAAAAGGCCCCAAACAGGTTTCCAAACTTAACAAACACCTAAACAGTTTCTGATGCTATTGAAAGGAGGAACCTGATCCCCTCCTGAATTACAATCAGTAGTGAAAGATATTACTATAAATATAACAGTGCCTATCAGCCACAACCCCAGCTCCTCTTGTCGCTCAGGGAGGCCAGTCCAGCTGAGCACTGGGACCACTTTTTACTGCCGGCTCGTGCTAGAATTCTTGGTAATGTGTTTATGAAACATTGACCTTCCTATCAAGAGCTCTGGTGCCAAAATAAACTCAAATTCCCCAGGATTCCCTAGCACTGGACCTTTCTTGGGCGCAAACTGTCCATAGCCTGCATGCATCTCCTAATTCTGTTGGCAGTCCCTCCCGCCCAACACTTTCTCCATTTCCCCCCAAAACCAGCAAAAAGCTGGCAGATGGAAAGAGGTTTTAAAGCAGCATTTAAATCTGCCATATTTTTAAAAGACTAAATGTCCCCAAATGCGATTAATCAGTTTTGTAGTAATATTATACAAGAAAGAGCAGAGTCAAACTCCTCAAGTACCTTATTTTCTGGAGTGAGATGGGCTTTTCCAAGTGACTCACTGTGATGATCTCCGGGGTCAAGCAGCCCAAACTGCGGCCCTGTAATAATAAGAATATAATAATAATAATAATAATAATAATAATGAAATATTATACCCCTCTCTTCAGTAAGGCTTTCAGAGTGTCTACAAATTGTTAATTGACATTTAGACATGAAGGGTCTTATCCCAGAGACCCTTAACTTCCTTAAATCAAGCTCGACTGCACCCATGAAATAATAAGGTTTCCCTTAACCTACACTGGGACCAGTTAAGGAACTTTTTTACTACTTCTTACGGATCTTCCCAAGCATCAACTGAGCCAAAAACACTTTTAAAAGGAGCGTCGAGTAGTAGATACCCAAGGAGGGATTTACTAGAAACAACAAAATAAACTATAATAAGTCCCAAGATATTAAAGAATCTGCAGGTACAAATTTGAGTATATAATATTCATTCATACAAGCTATTAACACAATAAGAACCTAAGCGTCCATACGGAGACTAACTTCCAGATCCGCCTTTAACTCCTCCGCTCTCGACTCCAACCGACACAATTTCCCCCAACTGTCTCTTGGTCTCTCAGGCCTTAATCTCCTTCTCACGGAAGCTCCAGAAGAACCTTCACTTGCTCTCTGATTGGTCAAGGGAGCCTTCCGTAGCGTGATGTCATTCTGCATTTGCATAAACCTCCCTTTTCGCTGAAGAAAAACCTCATTGACTGGAGCGCCAGCATACACTTTCCCAAGGCAAGGCTTGCACCATTTCCAATGTTGTTCTGGGGGTGCCGTCCAATTGCTTCCAGGTCTATGGGGACTTTATGGGAGTCTCTGAAGGGGTTTTCTTGGCAGGTACATTCCTGAGTGGGCTTCCCATGGCATCCTCTGAGGCTGAGAGAGTGTGCTGCCCAAGGCTTCAGTTCTTTTGAAAGCCTTTTTGCTTTATCTTCTAGAAGGCAGCTGAAGGGTTGCTTCTTGCTCTGAGATAGAGGAACCTCTGGCAACCAAAAGGCGAACACTCTCTGGAGTTATGTCTGAGAATATGTATATAAGGATTGCAATCCCGTGTCATTTAGTAAAAGGGTTAAGTGACCCCCATATCAAGATACTCATAGCTATGTCTCTTAAAGCAGTTACAAAATAAACAAGTATATAAAACAAAACATGAAACAAGCAGACAAGGAAACTGTTTCCATGGATTTGTAATTGGGTTGACTGGCCGAACCCAAAGGAATGCATCAGCATGGGCTCCTTCTTCCTGGAGGGAAGTGACCATTGGGGTTCCAATGATGCTCATGCGCAAGGGCCAGTCCATATTCAACATCTTATCAATGACTTTAAGATACAGAAATAGAGGGACAAAACTTACAAATTGCAATGAAACAAAAATTAGGAGGAGAAATAGCTAAATACCCCAGAATGAAAAGATAAAGCAAAAAGAACTGAATAGACAAAATAAGAAAAAACGGGGCACAAAAAGCAAAAACAAAATCAAATCGAACACGAGAAAATAACGAGAAATAACATTAGAAGTGGAAAAAGTAAATGCACAGATATAGATGGGGGACACCGGCTAATAGAAAACTATGTGTAAAAGGATCGAAGTCAAAGTAACCATAAGTTTAACATGAGCCAAAACAGTGTGATGCAGCAGCTAAACAAGAAATGCAATTTTAAGTAGCCTCATCAAGATGATAGAGTGTACTAGTACTAATAAGGGAAGTAAAATAGAATCAACCACTAAAAAATACAGAGTCAACCCCACCTGGAATATATGTGTCCATTCTGGCCTACAAAATCAAAAAGGATGTTAAGAAACTGAGTGTTCCAAAGAGGGCACTAAAATAGTGAAGGGTCTGGAAACATATCTAGAGGAGCGACTAGGAAACTAAGATGTTACCTGAGAAAAGTGAAGTTAAGAGATATACGACAGCCCGTTTAAATATAGAAGATGCAAATTGTCAGGAGCAAACTTGTTTCAGCTGCCCAGAGAACAAAACCGGAGGAATGGATCAAGCTCCAGGAAAAGAGATTCCACCATCAACATGAGGAAGAGACATGGAACAAACTCCTTCCTCAATTAATGAGTCTCCATCCTTTGAGGTTTAAAATAGGGGCTGGAGGCCATCTCTCACTAGCTTTGAATGAGATTCACCAGGCAGGGGGACTGGATGCCCCAGGGTCATTCAACTCTAGAATCCAATTTGATCATCTGAGATAGACAATGGGAGAGTCAAGCTTAAGGTAAGAGAGCAACTGAAGTCACAATAGCACAATCGAAATACTCAGGCAAGTGCAATCAGCCTGAAATCAAAATGGCGACTCAATGCATAGGGTAGGAGCACAGCCTAGGTCACAATGGGCCATTCTCAATCCTTCAGAGAAGGTGCTTCAGGCGAAGTCACAATGGCCAGTCTCAACCCAGGTAAAGAGCACAACCTCAACTCATAATATATCTAAATATTAATGCAAGGAGCTGAGTATGAATCACAAGGGCAAATCTCAATCTTCACACAATGAAGCATCATCCAGGTAATGGGCTGGTCTCAATTCCTCAGGGAGAGCACCATCTGAAGTGACAATAGTCCCAGCTAAATCCCAGAAAGGAGGAAAGCCTGAGATCACAAAGGCCAGTAAATCATTATCAGGAAAGAGCAAGAGCCAAGGAACACAATGGGCAGTCCAACACTCAGGCAAGGAGCACATCCTAGATCAACAAGGACACTATCAAATAAGCTCAGGTAAAGCATCAGACGAGGCACAATGGGCCAGTCCAAAATGGCCACTGGACAACAAAAGGCTGCACAAACACAAAAATGGCACCATCAAACTTAAGAGCGTCACAGTTGGCAGTTGAGGACTTGAGGAAAACCCAAAGGAGAGGTAAGGCCAATAAAGTCAGAAAAGTGACCCAAAAACAGATTCCTAACCTAACAACCCAGCCGAAAACCAAGTATAGGGATCTTTAGTATACCGCCACCCCGTGCTAACAGACTCCATCTAGAGACACAGCTGGTCAGAGTGTGTTGAGTCCCAACACTTAGAATACTGGCACTCAACATCCCAATCGAGACCAGTTTAACAGGGCGCTCGGGATTCATGGATTCCAGACAGGCATGGCCGATCCAACTGGTTTCCGAGCAAACATTGCAGTCATAAACCTTCATCGTCTCATAACGGACAGGAATATCCGTGGGTGGAGGTAACTATACCAACCGCAAGTCAGGACGGATCATTTCCTTCAAGCTAACTAAGAGCCACAGTCTGCCCCATTGGGGGTGAGGACCCATAGAATGGTTGCCTCGAAGGTAATAATGAACAATTGGATTCAAGAAACCTTAAGAGGGTCCGAATGGTTGTAATGCCGGTGATCTGTCGATGCCGGGTAAGACCTGGAACACCAATATCGCCAGGGCAATCGACACAATGCTCCCAAAGCGTCCTTTCCAACCCGCTCCTAACAAAATCAGGAACTGAAACTGAAGAAATCTGAGGAAAATGAAGATGGGTTGGAACAAGACAGAGTGACTGGGGGAACTCGACTCCTATCTGACAGAACTCGTCATAGGAAATTCCTTCATCCTATAGAAGGTGATACAGCACACAGAGAAAAAAAAATTTCGCCTCTACACAATGCATCTGCGGAGCATCCAGACAAAGCTTTAGGGTGGAAGGGAAACACAAGAACAAACGGAAAGCACAAATGCTGTGATGTTTTTATAACAACACTTCGCAGAATAAAATCTATCAGAAAGAGCAGACCTGGATGCTGGATGAGCAGAATTGACTGATGAGTGTCCATGAACACCATGTTGAGTTAAACGATCGGTTTGAGCTTGTGATACCGATGAATGTGGACAAGATCCTTGAAAATGTGAAGAAATAACAGTCCCCTTGATCCCTGCCCGTCATGGCTTGCCGCCAGGGGGTGATCACTTGAATGGCAATTCTTAGAAATGTCATCAATGCATCCCGTAAGGGAAGTTGTTCCAACTTGCTAAAGAGCAGTTGTCAGAACCGCCTGAAAAACCCCCTGGAACCCGGGAGAAAGAAGAAATACAAGCCTGTTGCCCATCGCCATTTTGAGCAAGGGATGAGAGAGGGCTGTGCCTTTCAATAAGTCATCTTGATGAAACATATCTAGACCCATTCAAAAACAGCTCAGACAGGATTGGGGTGGAGAACGCCAGGGTGCTACTGCGACAGTCTTCGCAGGCATTGACAGAGGAAGTGTGACCCTGTGGGGCTTCTAGACATCCAGCACCTCGATAACAATGATCACGGCATCTCTTGGAACGCGGGAGAGTTAGGAATCGGGGAACTGCACTCCAGTGGTTCCGGTCACGCTCGGTAGAATGCCAGAGGGTGAGCTTGGGGAAAAGTCGCTCCTTGAAAACGATCTTAAAATGGCGTCCCTCAAGGCGCAATAACTGTCCCCAATGCTATTCAACATTTATATGAAGCGCTGGGGAAATCTTCCAGACATGGGCAGGGTGTTACAGATGCTAATGACACCCAAAAGAATCTCAATGCCGATCAGACAGCTAGAACAACAGAGCAAATTATCCACCTCAATCAATGTCTTGGTGTAATGGCTGGAGGAGGAAAAAAAACTCAGCGAATCACAGAAAAACGGAGGTACTACAGAGAGGGCCTCAAACCAGTAAGGGTAGCAACAATCATCCTAGATGGGGCACGCTCTCCAAAAGGACTGTGTTGCAGTCGGGGTGCTCCTAGACCCGTTGTCAACAGAGAAACAGGTAATGCACAATTAGAGAGCGCCTGTATCAGCTTTGGCTGACACGCCAGCTGCGCCCTTCCGGAATAAGGAACCGAAACTGTTGTACAATTCACTGGTAACTTCATGACTTGATTTCTGTAACAACCTCTACAGGGGCAACCCTTGTGTAGTCCGAAAGAAAACTTCAAACTAGTGAAAATAGGGCAAGCCAGCTGGTACCCGGAAAAACAGGAGTGACTGAATAACACCCATTAAAATTCTCACTTGCTGCCTATTAGTTTCAGGCACAGTAAAAGGTGTTGTTAAAACCTTTAAAGCCCTACATGGCTGGGTCCAACCTATTGAGGGATCGCCTGCTTCCATAAATCCACCCCAACCCCAGGTCCTCTGGAAGAACTATGCAGCTTTAAAAACCAGACTAACTGCTACTTACAAAGGCCTTCTCTGCAATTGCTCCACAAACATGGAACGGTCCGACAAGAAAAGAGCCGTCAAATTGCCAGCTTAGACAGCTTTAAAAAAAAGCTGTCAAGACGGAATTCTTCCCAGGCCTTCCGAAGAAAGTGCCCGTCCACAAATACTGCCCCCCACAATCATGTACAGCCACAGAAGAAAAGATCTGTCCTGTTATATTTATTGTGTTTTTTAATTGGGTTTTAATAGATATTTAATAGTACATGTTTAATTCTGTTTAATAACGGGGGAATTTGGGACATAATTTGTAAAGTGGAATTAATATGTTTGAGCTCTTTGATGTCTTGTAACAGAAAAGCAGGATTTAAAAAAAAAATAAAATAATAATAATAAAATTAATATTAATATATTTATATTATATATTATATATAGTACCTAAAGGTTTTCCGATGCGAATAAGAGACCCCTGATATAGTCAGTATCGCAAGCAAAGGAGGGCAAACAAGACCTGAGAGCCTGCCTTGGGGGCTCGGATCTTGGGCCAACAACAAACAGAGAAAATCCCAGATTCCACAGGATGGAGCCAAAAGTTAACGCAAGTTCGAAAGGAAATATTCGCAGGCAGAGACAGCCTGACGGGTTGTAAAAGTGTGAAGCATCCAAGTCGGTTTTTAACCCTACTTAATAATGTATTTCTTTCAAAAAACAAGCACTTTGTTTTTCTTCTAATCCTTTGTTGCGTTGTTTCAATCTTGGTAATAGAAGAGGTCGGTTGAACTTCTCATAGCATAAAGACTCGATAAAGAAAACTGAAGAGACCTTAAAACCCCCAAAGGAAACACTTATAGAGGCCCTTTTTGCCTCAGAAGAAGGTCTGGAACATTAGTCCCCACATCAACAAGCAGAAACAACAAAATGGCCACAAAAATAAAATGTAGAGGCAGCTGCTCTGCTCCCATTGGCCAGCCCAAGAAGATGGAGCTCTGCTCTCTATTAGCCTGGTGACGATGATAGAGAGGAGAGCAGAGTTTAGAGGGAGAAGGAAGACAGAACAGACAACAGACAGGAAGAGAAAGAGGAACAAGGCCTGGAACCACAGGCTTCAACGCTGCACTGAGGTTGCGGCTGGCTTGGCTCTAAATCTCTGTGCTTTCTGGCCACTGCCATAAGTGGGAGGAAGGACCCAGCAGTCCCTCTAGCATGGCCCCTCCTCCTCTGAAAGGAGAGAGTGGGACGCCCCAAAGGGGATGCAATGCTAATGGGCTATCAGGACAAAGAGATAGCAAAGATGAGAGAGAGAGGATGATGATGAATGAATGATATGAGAAATATATCAGGCCAGGGGAGGAGGAAGGACTGCCGCCAGACCTAAACACACGAGACCACCATGCTGGGCATCTGCTGCAGCACTTAAATGACAGGCTCAGTGCCAGAGGAACCTGGAAATGTTCGTAGGGACATTTATGTGTTGTTAAGGGGTGGAAACCTGTTTCAGGACCCTCTGACTTGGGCCCGTCACCCATGGGTTCCCGAAGCCCCAAACGACAAGCCAAGGTTCAGACAGAGGCAGCCATTGTGTCTGGGGCCAGTGCTGCTGTGACGTTGGGAAGAATTCCAGAACCTCCGAGGCCTCAGTTGAAACAGAGGCTTCGCTCTCGGAGCCCAGAAAAAAAAGATCAGAAGAGGCCAGGCTCCTTGGGCCCAAAGGGAGGAAGTGTGTCTCTTTGTGTGTCTTTGATCCTTTACAGAGAAGGTTTCTTAGACAAGCCGGCCTCTGGGGAACAGGGTTTTAAAAGGGGTCAGAAATGGGAGGATAGTTTTGATACAATCTTATATCCTCACAAGCATAGGCTGCCTCCTATCTGCTTTAATAATTGTTAAAAATGCCAATAATTAATAGGCATTTAATTTGGAAGGAAGTGTTAGGAAAGGGTTGGGATATAAAAGATGTTGTTATGTATGTATGGAAATGTTTATGTAAGCGGCAAAGGTAGCCATCTTGTGTAGTAAGTGCCTTGTGATCAACAAACATGTAAGGTAGCTCCATAGGCTCCCAGAGCGGAAGGGAGCCCCAAGGGCCATTCATCAGCCAAATTCGGCCCTCCAAGTCCTCAAAGAGATGGCCAGCCAGCCAAAGAACCTACAAGGCTTGGAGGCACAGGAATCACATAAGAAGTTGCAAGAGAGTCACAGGTCCCAACAGTCTCATGGGAACGGCCTAACCCCCCATTTGGAAAGGAGACCCCCAAGCCCATGACTATTTACACCAGGAGTAACATGCTGGGACCAGAGGACAAACTCAGTGAAATATGGGAAGAATGATTGCAAGAAACATTCGGAAAAGAAAGCAGTACTGAGGACCTGTTGGGATGAAATAGGAGGAGAGGGGGAATGGGGGGGACACAGGAGTGACCAAACGAGTGAACACAACCCTAGGACCCCACTGATCGCCCCATACCCGACAAGGTGGGAAGAGTTAACCGGGTTCTCAGAAAACAAAGCAAGGAAAAGCTTTTAACACTTAACTCTCACAAAAGTAATGAAACAACACACTCCTCCCCCTTGAAAACTGGAGCACCTCCTAAGACTGTGTGGGGCAGAGCGGGGCTGTGCAAAAAAAAAAAAAAAAAAAAAAAGAAAAAAAAAAAGAGAGAGACCAATTCAGGGAATCAGAAGACAAATGCCAGCAGCCGCTTTGACCGCAACATTGGGAAGAGTAACTTATAGCCACAGTAAATGAAAGCACGCTTTGCAGGAGGAACTCTGAGGTTTGTCTCACAAAGCCCTCCTCCCTCTCAGAACCCAAACAGCCCTGGAGAGCCACGGTGGTCGTCCCTATTGGACACAGGCACTTGTGGTGGAGAGACCCCAAGGAGGTGACCAAGCCTCCCAAAAGGAGGAAAATCACTGCAAATGGAAGACATTCAAGAAAAGAAAATGAGGCAATGACCAAGTAAAGAAACTAAAAACACAGAGAAAAATGAACAGCCATTTATAGTACATGCCAAAGTGGAATGACCTTTGGAACTCCTACGGACAGAAGGCTAAAAAATAGGACATGTCCGGGAAAAGGAGGACATCTGCTCAGCCTGCCCCAAGGACCCCCACAGATAATCTGCCTTCTCGCTTCTTCTGAAAACACCTTTCCTCTCCACAAAGTCCCCAAGCAAGATTTCCTCTTTTGCTTAGGCTCAGGAGGAGAGCAGAAAAAAAATTGTTGGACTCAAGTCCCAGAACACCCCACCAGAGCATCCCCAAACCCTATGGAGCACCACCCCTGCTCCAGGGGAGCCTTGGCACCCCACAACTCAGGAACAAGGCAAGCCTACCTGGGACCAAAAAAAGACAACTTGATCATAGGATCCCAGAGTTAAAAACTTGCAAGGCTACATATAATGACTAGAATATGGCATGTACATTATATAATATCCCATGACTCAGTTAGTGTAATTTTAATAAAAACATCAACAATAGAGCCTTCAATTTATTTCCTTCAATCAGTTCTGTACAGAAATGTACCAAAAGAGATGCACTCATTCTGGACCTGCAGATCTCCAACATCACAGCTGGAACCGTATCTCTCTCAGTTCCCCAGTTCTCAAGGTTGTTTCTCAACGGTCCAGGAACTCTGTAGTAGGCTTTAGTAGGGATCCAATACTAACCGTCATCCCAAAGAATTGATTTACCGTTTAATTTTGATCTGTGCTGCCTAGGCATGAAGGATTGGTTTGAATGGGAGAAAACATCAACAATTTTCCACAATTGATAGTAATGAAGAGGGGGGGGCAGGTGTTACTTTCAATGAAGCATCAGAATAATTTTTATGTTAAAGTTTTGAAATCCTCTTTGGGTCCATTCTGACTAGAGAGCCCTTTCTCCTCCCATTATGGGTTACCTAAAGCCCAAACTGCAAGTGCAGCAGAGGCAGGAATTTTGTGTTCTGGCGGCCATTTTGTGCTGCGTGTGGACTGTTGGAATAATGCCAGAACTTCTCTAGAGGCCTCAGTTGAACAGAGCATCCTTTCTCTCCTGAGGCTCCAGAGTCAAAAGGAAGGCCAGGATCCTGGGCAAACAAAAGAAAGGAAGTGGTCCATTGGATGTGTCTGTTGTGTGTCTTTTGTAGAGGGTTTCTTAACGCTCTGCTCTACGAGAAAATGGTTTTAAAAAGGGATCAAAATGAAAGGATAGTTTTAAATAGAAGACCGTTATTATCAAAAGTCGGCTTTGGCTTCTAGAGAGAGGTTAGTCCCCCAACAAGGCCAAAGTAAGCTCCTTTGGGAGTTAAAAAAGTCTCCTCATTTTCTTATAAGAAAATTTCAAGCAAGAAGGAAGGAGACAACAACTCAATTTTACCAAATACATAGAAAACAAACAAGAAACAAACAAAAATAAGGATTAAGACAGATAAACAACTGCTTATTTTTTTTAAAGAAAGACAAAAAGTAAAAGAAAAACAAACTTTGTGCTTCTCGCTTTTACAACTGAACCAGCTGTACTCATTGCAAGAAATACATAATCCAAGTTTTAAAGTGTGTAACTCTCTTGTTCCATCATATGGAATCCGGGATTTGTAGTTCGTTGTGGCACACCAAGCACTCTGGCAGAGAAGAGCTAAGTGCCCAAAGGTGAAATCCCAGGATCCATAGCACTGAGTTTAAACGGTCAAAGGCCTTATTTATGAAGTGTGGAATCCAGCCTTCTGGGAAGGTCTGAGCGGGGGAAAAGCACGGAACTATGAAGGTTTCACAGATGAATAATTATTTAAATTTACGAATGCACTATTTCACATATAGCTACGAGGGACAAACAAGGGCCACTCAGCTAATCACTCCACTCGCAATAAGTCAGAATATCTGTGAGTAGGGGACTGCAGTGATCATGCTAGGTCCAGGGGGGCTTGTTGGAGCAGAGGGAAGGAAAGGGGATGCCCACCTCTGCATAACCAAAGGAGGCAATAGACAACCGCAATGTCAACCAGAAGATGCTGTTCTCTTATCAACATTATTTCTGTTGAATCAGATCATTTGCCAATAACAACGTATTATTTTCTTCTTCGTGGTCTCTGCGACAACAAAGGGTTCACTGCGCCGCGCAGTGCGCTGAACATACTGGAAACGGGCAGAGGAACTAAACGGCAACAATGAAACTTTTTGGCGGTAAAATCCGCCAACACGTTATAAGGCCTCCTCCGCCGTATCCCAGTTCCTTTTCCCCGCCAGCTGCTTCAGAGAACTTCGCTTGCTTTGCTGCTGGAATCACTTCGTTTGACCATTATTTCCCGCCCCTGGTAAGTCGGAACCTTCGAACTGGAACCTTGTTTTGGATCCCAAGGCTTGGCGACTTCGAAATGCTGCGGCGTTCAAGAAGTGCGACATTCCAAGGACAAAGGCCCGTCAGAACACATTCCTCATGCTTGCTGCCTTGGCCGAACCACGACCCCAAGGATGCCCGCCTGCAAACCCCTCCCTAGGCTCGCAAGAAACCGTGAGTCCGCGCCTTCAGCGATCGCCCTGAAATAAATGCAGGAGGGAGTCGCGGTCCCTCGTCCCGCACTTTGGCGCCCCCCACTCAATCTTCTCGGCAAGTGTCTCAGCGGGGATCGGGAGAGTCCCGTCCCACGTGGTGTGGGCCCTGCCGGGACTTTTCCACCACGACGATGGGCCCGTGGCTCCAAACCGCCCATGCCACCGACATTAGGCCCGTGCTCACAAACCGCCCAGTGCCACCGACGATGTGGCCCGTGGCTCAAACAGCACCAGTCCACCGACAGTGGCCCGGCCCAACCGCCAATGCCACCGACGATTGGCCCGTGGACACACAAAACCGCCAGTGCACCGACGATGTGGCCCGTGGCTCCAAACGCCCAGTGCCACCGACAAGGTGGACACGTGGCTCCAAACCGCCTAGTGCCACAAGAGTGGGCCTGTGGCCAAAACCAAAGCCCAGTCCACATAAACCCCACAGCCGCCCCATAATCATCGGGACGAGGATAACGAGCGGCCCCAAACCAATAAGGGATCGAGGGCTCCCTCGAAAGGAGGCTACACGACCGGAGGTCCATCTGCTCGCCTTCACCTCAGACATCCAAGGGATCGTGCCAGCGATACCTAAGGAAGCGCACCGAGCCGGTGCAAGGTCAAGGCCCGAGCCTTCGGCCGACGGGCTGCTGTCCCTGGACCCTGGACAACCCATCTCCCAAACGGAGGAACTTCACAGGCCTGGGAGAAGAGGCACCACGACGAGGCGGTCGTATCCTGCCCCTAAAAAGGCCAAGCCCCAGGGACCGGCCCACACAACCAACACCACCAGGGCAAAGAAGAAGCGCTCCCCACTCCAAACAGCTCGCGCTTCCACTCGTCGGGCCCCCCTCGACCTAACCGACGCCAGCAACCAGGGGACCCGTAACGGACACAACTCCACCGACAACAACTCTGCCCCCCGACCAACTTCATCCACGGACGATGACAACCGCGCCTCCTCCTCCCGGAGCATCGTCGCCCTACCACACAGCAACCGACGATAGGAATAACTTGCACCGCGGACAAGAGACCAGACCCTCAAGATCCAATCGATCCCGACCAGTCGGTCGACGAGAAGGTCGCCGCTCCACCCACGTAGACAGCGAGAGGTCGCCGTCTACACCCCGCAGACGCCCTGGTCCTCAGTCAACGTTGCCAAGCCCGCCCGAACCCAGGCAGATGAAGATCACTCCCTCGACCGGAAGCCGAAAACGAGCCGCGCCACCTCGGAGCACCCCGGACGAGAGAATCCTCTCGGGCTCGGCATCCCCTCAGAGGACAGAGCCCGTCTCCGTCGGATGACAATCACTGCAATCCGCGGAGGACGAACCGACGACCCGTGAGCGTCGGGTGCAGGGATCAGTCCCCCCACGCCGCCGGCCTCCCGCCCTCTCTCCAGACCATCTGAAGAGGCCGGAACCTCCGGCGCGTCTGCGTCCCCACAAAGAAGTCGCTTACAGAGTCGCCCCGGCGAGTGGCCCTTCGTTGGCTGAAACACTTAGGCGAACTCTGCCAATCAGGGAGGGAAACCAACACAGCTTTCGTCCAGAAGCAGGCCACCACCCCGCGACCGGAGACAAAAAAAAAAAAAAAAAGATAGGCTGCCAGAAAGCGCACACGCATCGGCCCTTGGGGTCAAGCCGACAACACAAACGCTTGCAGGGGCCTACTCCGGACCCCATGGAACGATCCCCCCACCTCGTTCCAGACGCCCAGATGAACACCCACAGCACTGGTGGAGAATCAGGGACAGGCACACTCCACGGAAGCGGTTAATCAACCACTCCAGAACATGGCGACTGCCCAGACCTCAACCCGACGGCAGAGCTCCTTCGAGGACATGCCGCTCGACGGACCGCATTTCCACGCGAGACCGACGACCGACGAGAGCCGCAAGTTCAGGTGAAGGCGCGGCGAATAAACACGGCAAGTCCTCAACACACGCCAGTGACAGCCGCAAGGTCGGGTTCCACCGCGACCGAAGGACCTACTCCACATCGATCCAGAATCCCACTGGAGATTCCCGCCTCGCTGGCGGCTCCAACTCGTAACATACAATGTGCTCCTTTCGGCAACGGCCACGAGGCTCCACGAAGTGCATGGCACCGTGGTGAGAAATTCACAGAAGGGCTCATGGTCTTTCCCTACCTGGACGAAGGCTGTTTGCAGCCGAGTCCCAAACAGAGCTGCAGGAGCAGGGCATTCGCTGGGCCTTCTGGACTCCTCAGGATGTCGACAAAAGGAAAAGATCCATTTTTGCCGACCAGGCAGGCAAGTTCATCGGGCCATCCTGAACCGAGAACTGTCTAAGCCTGCTTCCCTCCTGAACGGGTTCAGGCCCTGCACAGCTCGCAGGCCATGCAT